>NC_079874.1:12530146-12655146 GCF_023065955.2 Ursus arctos | reverse complement strand
CACACATCCATCGACTTATTCTTACAGGCATACACAATGTTTTCCCGCCAACACAAACACACACAGAAACACACACTGCCACACTCACAACACAGCATTCACACTGGCACTTGGAACTGCCACAACATACTCACATACGTGGTCCCGACACACACATACACAAGAAACACACACAAACACCCATCGACTTTTTCTTAGAAGCATACACTGTGGGGTTCCCCCAAGCACACACACACACAGAGACACACACACACTATCACACTCACAACACAGCACTCTCACTGGGTCTCCAGCAGAGCCATCAACACTTGGAACTGCCCTAACATATTCACAAATGTGGTCCCGACACACACATTCAGAAGAAACACACACAAACACCCATGGAATTTTTCTTATAGGCATACAGACTGGTTTCCTGCAAACACACACACAGACACGCACACACACTGTCACACTCACAACACACACTCACACTGGATATCCAGCAAACTCGTGAACACTTGGAACTGCCCTCACACACTCAGAAATGTGGATCTGAAACACAATACGCAAGAACACACAAATACACCCATCGACTTTTTCATACAGGCATACACAATGGTTACCCGAAAACACACACACACACACACACACACACTCTCACACTCACAACACAGCACTCACTCTGTACCTCGGCAGAGACATCAACACTTGGAACTGCCCTCACACACTCACAAATGTGGATCTGAAACACAATACGCAAGAACACACAAATACACCCATCGACTATTTCATACAGGCATACACAATGGTTACCCGAAAACACACACACACACACACACACACACTGTCACACTCGCAACACAGCACTCACACTGGGCCTCGGCAGAGCCATCAACACTTGGAACTGCCCTAACATACTCACAAACGTTTTCCCGACACACACATACACAAGAAACACACACAAACACCCATGGAATTTTTCTTACAGGCGTACACAGGGGGTTCTGAAACACACACAGACACACACACACTATCACACTCACAACACCGCACTCACACTCGGTCTCCAACACAGCCGTCAACACTTGGAACTGCTTTAACATAATCACAAACATGGTCCTGACACACACATATACAAATAACACACACAAACACCCATCGACTTTTTCTTGCAGGCATACACAATGGTTTCCTGCAAACACACACACACACACACACACACACACAAAAGTCACACACACGACAGAGCACTCACATTGGATCTCCAGCAGAGCCATGAACAGTTGGAATTACCTTAACATATTCACAAACGTGGTCCCGAAACACACATGCAGAAGAAACACACAAAAACACCCTACGACTTTTTCTTACAGACATACACAATGGTATCCAGCAAAACACACACACACACACACACACATACACTATCACACGCACAACACAGCACTCACACTGGGTCCCCGGCATAGCCATCAACAGTTGGAACTGCCCTAACATACTCACAAACGTGGTCCCGACACACACATACACAAGAAACACACACAAACTCCCATTGACTTTTACTTACAGTCATGCACAATGGTTTCCGCAAACACACACACACACACACACTATCACACTCACAACACAGCATTCACACTGGCACTTGAATCTGCCCTGACATACAAACAAACGTGGTCCCGACACACACATACACAAGAAACACACACAAACACCCATCAACTTTTTGTTACAGGCAGACAGAGTGGGGTTTCCCCAAACACACACACACACACAAACACTGTCACACTAACAGCACACTACGCACACTGGGCCTCGGCAGAGCCATCAACACTTGGAACTGCCCTAACATACTCACAAACGTTCTCCCGACACACACATACACAAGAAACACACACAAACACCCATCGACTTTTTCTTACAGGCATACACAACGGTTTCCCGCGAACACACACACACACAGTCACACTTACAACACAGCACTCACAATGGGTATCCAGCAGAACCATCAACACTTGGAACTGCCCTAAAATATTGACAAATGTGGTCGCGACACACACATACACATGAAACTCACACAAACATCCATCGCCTCATTCTTACAGGCATACACAATGTTTTCCCGCCAACACAAACACACACAGAAACACACACTGCCACACTCACAACACAGCATTCACACTGGCACTTGGAACTGCCACAACATACTCACATACGTGGTCCCGACACACACATACACAAGAAACACACACAAACACCCATCGACTTTTTCTTAGAAGCATACACTGTGGGGTTCCCCCAAACACACACACACACAGAGACACACACACACTATCACACTCACAACACAGCACTCTCACTGGGTCTCCAGCAGAGCCATCAACACTTGGAACTGCCCTAACATATTCACAAATGTGGTCCCGACACACACATACAGAAGAAACACACACAAACACCCATGGAATTTTTCTTATAGGCATACAGACTGGTTTCCTGCAAACACACACACAGACACGCACACACACTGTCACACTCACAACACACACTCACACTGGATATCCAGCAAACTCGTGAACACTTGGAACTGCCCTCACACACTCACAAATGTGGATCTGAAACACAATACGCAAGAACACACAAATACACCCATCGACTTTTTCATACAGGCATACACAATGGTTACCCGAAAACACACACACACACACACACACACTCTCACACTCACAACACAGCACTCACTCTGTACCTCGGCAGAGACATCAACACTTGGAACTGCCCTCACACACTCACAAATGTGGATCTGAAACACAATACGCAAGAACACACAAATACACCCATCGACTTTTTCATACAGGCATACACAATGGTTACCCGAAAACACACACACACACACACACACACACTGTCACACTCGCAACACAGCCTTCACACTGGGCCTCGGCAGAGCCATCAACACTTGGAACTGCCCTAACATACTGACAAACGTTTTCCCGACACACACATACACAAGAAACACACACAAACACCCATCGACTTTTTCTTACAGGCGTACACAGGGGGTTCTGAAACACACACAGACACACACACACTATCACACTCACAACACAGCACTCACACTGGGTCTCCAACACAGCCGTCAACACTTGGAACTGCTTTAACATAATCACAAACATGGTCCTGACACACACATATACAAATAACACACACAAACACCCATCGACTTTTTCTTGCAGGCATACACAATGGTTTCCTGCAAACACACACACACACACACACACACACAAAAGTCACACTCACGACAGAGCACTCACATTGGATCTCCAGCAGAGCCATGAACACTTGGAATTACCTTAACATATTCACAAACGTGGTCCCGAAACACACATGCAGAAGAAACACACAAAAACACCCTACGACTTTTTCTTACAGACATACACAATGGTATCCAGCAAAACACACACACACACACACATACACTATCACACGCACAACACAGCACTCACACTGGGTCCCCGGCATAGCCATCAACAGTTGGAACTGCCCTAACATACTCACAAACGTGGTCCCGACACACACATACACAAGAAACACACACAAACTCCCATTGACTTTTACTTACAGTCATGCACAATGGTTTCCGCAAACACACACACACACACACTATCACACTCACAACACAGCATTCACACTGGCACTTGAATCTGCCCTGACATACAAACAAACGTGGTCCCGACACACACATACACAAGAAACACACACAAACACCCATCAACATTTTGTTACAGGCAGACAGAGTGGGGTTTCCCCAAACACACACACACACACACACACACACACTGTCACACTAACAGCACAGTACGCACACTGGGCCTCGGCAGAGCCATCAACACTTGGAACTGCCCTAACATACTCACAAACGTTTTCCCGACACACACATACACAAGAAACACACACAAACACCCATCGACTTTTTCTTACAGGCATACACAACGGTTTCCCGCGAACACACACACACACAGTCACACTTACAACACAGCACTCACAATGGGTATCCAGCAGAACCATCAACACTTGGAACTGCCCTAAAATATTGACAAATGTGGTCGCGACACACACATACACATGAAACTCACACAAACATCCATCGACTTATTCTTACAGGCATACACAATGTTTTCCCGCCAACACAAACACACACAGAAACACACACTGCCACACTCACAACACAGCATTCACACTGGCACTTGGAACTGCCACAACATACTCACATACGTGGTCCCGACACACACATACACAAGAAACACACACAAACACCCATCGACTTTTTCTTAGAAGCATACACTGTGGGGTTCCCCCAAACACACACACACACAGAGACACACACACACTATCACACTCACAACACAGCACTCTCACTGGGTCTCCAGCAGAGCCATCAACACTTGGAACTGCCCTAACATATTCACAAATGTGGTCCCGACACACACATACAGAAGAAACACACACAAACACCCATGGAATTTTTCTTATAGGCATACAGACTGGTTTCCTGCAAACACACACACAGACACGCACACACACTGTCACACTCACAACACACACTCACACTGGATATCCAGCAAACTCGTGAACACTTGGAACTGCCCTCACACACTCAGAAATGTGGATCTGAAACACAATACGCAAGAACACACAAATACACCCATCGACTTTTTCATACAGGCATACACAATGGTTACCCGAAAACACACACACACACACACACACTCTCACACTCACAACACAGCACTCACTCTGTACCTCGGCAGAGACATCAAGACTTGGAACTGCCCTCACACACTCACAAATGTGGATCTGAAACACAATACGCAAGAACACACAAATACACCCATCGACTTTTTCATACAGGCATACACAATGGTTACCCGAAAACACACACACACACACACACACACTGTCACACTCGCAACACAGCCTTCACACTGGGCCTCGGCAGAGCCATCAACACTTGGAACTGCCCTAACATACTGACAAACGTTTTCCCGACACACACATACACAAGAAACACACACAAACACCCATCGACTTTTTCTTACAGGCGTACACAGGGGGTTCTGAAACACACACAGACACACACACACTATCACACTCACAACACAGCACTCACACTGGGTCTCCAACACAGCCGTCAATACTTGGAACTGCTTTAACATAATCACAAACATGGTCCTGACACACAAATATACAAATAACACACACAAACACCCATCGACTTTTTCTTGCAGGCATACACAATGGTTTCCTGCAAACACACACACACACACACAAAAGTCACACTCACGACAGAGCACTCACATTGGATCTCCAGCAGAGCCATGAACACTTGGAATTACCTTAACATATTCACAAACGTGGTCCCGAAACACACATGCAGAAGAAACACACAAAAACACCCTACGACTTTTTCTTACAGACATACACAATGGTATCCAGCAAAACACACACACACACACACATACACTATCACACGCACAACACAGCACTCACACTGGGTCCCCGGCATAGCCATCAACAGTTGGAACTGCCCTAACATACTCACAAACGTGGTCCCGACACACACATACACAAGAAACACACACAAACTCCCATTGACTTTTACTTACAGTCATGCACAATGGTTTCCGCAAACACACACACACACACACTATCACACTCACAACACAGCATTCACACTGGCACTTGAATCTGCCCTAACATACAAACAAACGTGGTCCCGACACACACATACACAAGAAACACACAGAAACACCCATCAACATTTTGTTACAGGCAGACAGAGTGGGGTTTCCCCAAACAAACACACACACACATACACTGTCACACTAACAGCACACTATGCACACTGGGCCTCGGCAGAGCCATCAACACTTGGAACTGCCCTAACATACTCACAAACGTTTTCCCGACACACACATACACAAGAAACACACACAAACACCCATCGACTTTTTCTTACAGGCATACACAACGGTTTCCCGCGAACACACACACACACAGTCACACTTACAACACAGCACTCACAATGGGTATCCAGCAGAACCATCAACACTTGGAACTGCCCTAAAATATTGACAAATGTGGTCGCGACACACACATACACATGAAACTCACACAAACATCCATCGACTTATTCTTACAAGCATACACAATGTTTTCCCGCCAACACAAACACACACAGAAACACACACTGCCACACTCACAACACAGCATTCACACTGGCACTTGGAACTGCCACAACATACTCACATACGTGGTCCCGACACACACATACACAAGAAACACACACAAACACCCATCGACTTTTTCTTAGAAGCATACACTGTGGGGTTCCCCCAAACACACACACACACAGAGACACACACACACTATCACACTCACAACACAGCACTCTCACTGGGTCTCCAGCAGAGCCATCAACACTTGGAACTGCCCTAACATATTCACAAATGTGGTCCCGACACACACATACAGAAGAAACACACACAAACACCCATGGAATTTTTCTTATAGGCATACAGACTGGTTTCCTGCAAACACACACACAGACACGCACACACACTGTCACACTCACAACACACACTCACACTGGATATCCAGCAAACTCATGAACACTTGGAACTGCCGTCACACACTCACAAATGTGGATCTGAAACACAATACGCAAGAACACACAAATACACCCATCGACTTTTTCATACAGGCATACACAATGGTTACCCGAAAACACACACACACACACACACACACACTCTCACACTCACAACACAGCACTCACTCTGTACCTCGGCAGAGACATCAACACTTGGAACTGCCCTCACACACTCACAAATGTGGATCTGAAACACAATACGCAAGAACACACAAATACACCCATCCACTTTTTCATACAGGCATACACAATGGTTACCGGAAAACACACACACACACACACACACACACTGTCACACTCGCAACACAGCACTCACACTGGGCCTCGGCAGAGCCATCAACACTTGGAACTGCCCTAACATACTCACAAACGTTTTCCCGACACACACATACAAAAGAAACACACACAAACACCCATGGAATTTTTCTTACAGGCGTACACAGGGGGTTCTGAAACACACACAGACACACACACACTATCACACTCACAACACCGCACTCACACTGGGTCTCCAACACAGCCGTCAACACTTGGAACTGCTTTAACATAATCACAAACATGGTCCTGACACACACATATACAAATAACACACACAAACACCCATCGACTTTTCCTTGCAGGCATACACAATGGTTTCCTGCAAACACACACACACACACACACACACAAAAGTCACACTCACGACAGAGCACTCACATTGGATCTCCAGCAGAGCCATGAACACTTGGAATTACCTTAACATATTCACAAACGTGGTCCCGAAACACACATGCAGAAGAAACACACAAAAACACCCTACGACTTTTTCTTACAGACATACACAATGGTATCCAGCAAAACACACACACACACACATATACACTATCACACGCACAACACAGCACTCACACTGGGTCCCCGGCATAGCCATCAACAGTTGGAACTGCCCTAACATACTCACAAACGTGGTCCCGACACACACATACACAAGAAACACACACAAACTCCCATTGACTTTTACTTACAGTCATGCACAATGGTTTCCGCAAACACACACACACACACACTATCACACTCACAACACAGCATTCACACTGGCACTTGAATCTGCCCTAACATACAAACAAACGTGGTCCCGACACACACATACACAAGAAACACACACAAACACCCATCAACATTTTGTTACAGGCAGACAGAGTGGGGTTTCCCCAAACACACACACACAAACACACACACACTGTCACACTAACAGCACAGTACGCACACTGGGCCTCGGCAGAGCCATCAACCCTTGGAACTGCCCTAACATACTCACAAACGTTTTCCCGACACACACATACACAAGAAACACACACAAACACCCATCGACTTTTTCTTACAGGCATACACAACGGTTTCCCGCGAACACACACACACACAGTCACACTTACAACACAGCACTCACAATGGGTATCCAGCAGAACCATCAACACTTGGAACTGCCCTAAAATATTGACAAATGTGGTCGCGACACACACATACACATGAAACTCACACAAACATCCATCGCCTTATTCTTACAGGCATACACAATGTTTTCCCGCCAACACAAACACACACAGAAACACACACTGCCACACTCACAACACAGCATTCACACTGGCACTTGGAACTGCCACAACATACTCACATACGTGGTCCCGACACACACATACACAAGAAACACACACAAACACCCATCGACTTTTTCTTAGAAGCATACACTGTGGGGTTCCCCCAAACACACACACACACACAGAGACACACACACACTATCACACTCACAACACAGCACTCTCACTGGGTCTCCAGCAGAGCCATCAACACTTGGAACTGCCCTAACATATTCACAAATGTGGTCCCGACACACACATACAGAAGAAACACACACAAACACCCATGGAATTTTTCTTATAGGCATACAGACTGATTTCCTGCAAACACACACACAGACACGCACACACACTGTCACACTCACAACACACACTCACACTGGATATCCAGCAAACTCGTGAACACTTGGAACTGCCCTCACACACTCAGAAATGTGGATCTGAAACACAATACGCAAGAACACACAAATACACCCATCGACTTTTTCATACAGGCATACACAATGGTTACCCGAAAACACACACACACACACACACACACACTCTCACACTCACAACACAGCACTCACTCTGTACCTCGGCAGAGACATCAACACTTGGAACTGCCCTCACACACTCACAAATGTGGATCTGAAACACAATACGCAAGAACACACAAATACACCCATCGACTTTTTCATACAGGCATACACAATGGTTACCCGAAAACACACACACACACACACACACACTGTCACACTCGCAACACAGCACTCACACTGGGCCTCGGCAGAGCCATCAACACTTGGAACTGCCCTAACATACTCACAAACGTTTTCCCGACACACACATACACAAGAAACACACACAAACACCCATGGAATTTTTCTTACAGGCGTACACAGGGGGTTCTGAAACACACACAGACACACACACACTATCACACTCACAACACCGCACTCACACTCGGTCTCCAACACAGCCGTCAACACTTGGAACTGCTTTAACATAATCACAAACATGGTCCTGACACACACATATACAAATAACACACACAAACACCCATCGACTTTTTCTTGCAGGCATACACCATGGTTTCCTGCAAACACACACACACACACACACACAAAAGTCACACTCACGACAGAGCACTCACATTGGATCTCCAGCAGAGCCATGAACACTTGGAATTACCTTAACATATTCACAAACGTGGTCCCGAAACACACATGCAGAAGAAACACACAAAAACACCCTACGACTTTTTCTTACAGACATACACAATGGTATCCAGCAAAACACACACACACACACACATACACTATCACACGCACAACACAGCACTCACACTGGGTCCCCGGCATAGCCATCAACAGTTGGAACTGCCCTAACATACTCACAAACGTGGTCCCGACACACACATACACAAGAAACACACACAAACTCCCATTGACTTTTACTTACAGTCATGCACAATGGTTTCCGCAAACACACACACACACACACTATCACACTCACAACACAGCATTCACACTGGCACTTGAATCTGCCCTAACATACAAACAAACGTGGTCCCGACACACACATACACAAGAAACACACACAAACACCCATCAACATTTTGTTACAGGCAGACAGAGTGGGGTTTCCCCAAACACACACACACAAACACACACACACTGTCACACTAACAGCACAGTACGCACACGGGCCTCGGCAGAGCCATCAACCCTTGGAACTGCCCTAACATACTCACAAACGTTTTCCCGACACACACATACACAAGAAACACACACAAACACCCATCGACTTTTTCTTACAGGCATACACAACGGTTTCCCGCGAACACACACACACACAGTCACACTTACAACACAGCACTCACAATGGGTATCCAGCAGAACCATCAACACTTGGAACTGCCCTAAAATATTGACAAATGTGGTCGCGACACACACATACACATGAAACTCACACAAACATCCATCGCCTTATTCTTACAGGCATACACAATGTTTTCCCGCCAACACAAACACACACAGAAACACACACTGCCACACTCACAACACAGCATTCACACTGGCACTTGGAACTGCCACAACATACTCACATACGTGGTCCCGACACACACATACACAAGAAACACACACAAACACCCATCGACTTTTTCTTAGAAGCATACACTGTGGGGTTCCCCCAAACACACACACACACACAGAGACACACACACACTATCACACTCACAACACAGCACTCTCACTGGGTCTCCAGCAGAGCCATCAACACTTGGAACTGCCCTAACATATTCACAAATGTGGTCCCGACACACACATACAGAAGAAACACACACAAACACCCATGGAATTTTTCTTATAGGCATACAGACTGGTTTTCTGCAAACACACACACACAGACACGCACACACACTGTCACACTCACAACACACACTCACACTGGATATCCAGCAAACTCGTGAACACTTGGAACTGCCCTCACACACTCAGAAATGTGGATCTGAAACACAATACGCAAGAACACACAAATACACCCATCGACTTTTTCATACAGGCATACACAATGGTTACCCGAAAACACACACACACACACACACACACTCTCACACTCACAACACAGCACTCACTCTGTACCTCGGCAGAGACATCAACACTTGGAACTGCCCTCACACACTCACAAATGTGGATCTGAAACACAATACGCAAGAACACACAAATACACCCATCGACTTTTTCATACAGGCATACACAATGGTTACCCGAAAACACACACACACACACACACACTGTCACACTCGCAACACAGCACTCACACTGGGCCTCGGCAGAGCCATCAACACTTGGAACTGCCCTAACATACTCACAAACGTTTTCCCGACACACACATACACAAGAAACACACACAAACACCCATGGAATTTTTCTTACAGGCGTACACAGGGGGTTCTGAAACACACACAGACACACACACACTATCACACTCACAACACCGCACTCACACTCGGTCTCCAACACAGCCGTCAACACTTGGAACTGCTTTAACATAATCACAAACATGGTCCTGACACACACATATACAAATAACACACACAAACACCCATCGACTTTTTCTTGCAGGCATTCACAATGGTTTCCTGCAAACACACACACACACACACACACAAAAGTCACACACACGACAGAGCACTCACATTGGATCTCCAGCAGAGCCATGAACACTTGGAATTACCTTAACATATTCACAAACGTGGTCCCGAAACACACATGCAGAAGAAACACACAAAAACACCCTACGACTTTTTCTTACAGACATACACAATGGTATCCAGCAAAACACACACACACACACACACATACACTATCACACGCACAACACAGCACTCACACTGGGTCCCCGGCATAGCCATCAACAGTTGGAACTGCCCTAACATACTCACAAACGTGGTCCCGACACACACATACACAAGAAACACACACAAACTCCCATTGACTTTTACTTACAGTCATGCACAATGGTTTCCGCAAACACACACACACACACACTATCACACTCACAACACAGCATTCACACTGGCACTTGAATCTGCCCTGACATACAAACAAACGTGGTCCCGACACACACATACACAAGAAACACACACAAACACCCATCAACTTTTTGTTACAGGCAGACAGAGTGGGGTTTCCCCAAACACACACACACACACAAACACTGTCACACTAACAGCACACTACGCACACTGGGCCTTGGCAGAGCCATCAACACTTGGAACTGCCCTAACATACTCACAAACGTTCTCCCGACACACACATACACAAGAAACACACACAAACACCCATCGACTTTTTCTTACAGGCATACACAACGGTTTCCCGCGAACACACACACACACAGTCACACTTACAACACAGCACTCACAATGGGTATCCAGCAGAACCATCAACACTTGGAACTGCCCTAAAATATTGACAAATGTGGTCGCGACACACACATACACATGAAACTCACACAAACATCCATCGCCTCATTCTTACAGGCATACACAATGTTTTCCCGCCAACACAAACACACACAGAAACACACACTGCCACACTCACAACACAGCATTCACACTGGCACTTGGAACTGCCACAACATACTCACATACGTGGTCCCGACACACACATACACAAGAAACACACACAAACACCCATCGACTTTTTCTTAGAAGCATACACTGTGGGGTTCCCCCAAACACACACACACACAGAGACACACACACACTATCACACTCACAACACAGCACTCTCACTGGGTCTCCAGCAGAGCCATCAACACTTGGAACTGCCCTAACATATTCACAAATGTGGTCCCGACACACACATACAGAAGAAACACACACAAACACCCATGGAATTTTTCTTTAGGCATACAGACTGGTTTCCTGCAAACACACACACAGACACGCACACACACTGTCACACTCACAACACACACTCACACTGGATATCCAGCAAACTCGTGAACACTTGGAACTGCCCTCACACACTCAGAAATGTGGATCTGAAACACAATACGCAAGAACACACAAATACACCCATCGACTTTTTCATACAGGCATACACAATGGTTACCCGAAAACACACACACACACACACACACACTCTCACACTCACAACACAGCACTCACTCTGTACCTCGGCAGAGACATCAACACTTGGAACTGCCCTCACACACTCACAAATGTGGATCTGAAACACAATACGCAAGAACACACAAATACACCCATCGACTTTTTCATACAGGCATACACAATGGTTACCGGAAAACACACACACACACACACACACACTGTCACACTCGCAACACAGCCTTCACACTGGGCCTCGGCAGAGCCATCAACACTTGGAACTGCCCTAACATACTGACAAACGTTTTCCCGACACACACATACACAAGAAACACACACAAACACCCATCGACTTTTTCTTACAGGCGTACACAGGGGGTTCTGAAACACACACAGACACACACACACTATCACACTCACAACACAGCACTCACACTGGGTCTCCAACACAGCCGTCAACACTTGGAACTGCTTTAACATAATCACAAACATGGTCCTGACACACACATATACAAATAACACACACAAACACCCATCGACTTTTTCTTGCAGGCATACACAATGGTTTCCTGCAAACACACACACAAACACACACACATACACACACAAAAGTCACACTCACGACAGAGCACTCACATTGGATCTCCAGCAGAGCCATGAACACTTGGAATTACCTTAACATATTCACAAACGTGGTCCCGAAACACACATGCAGAAGAAACACACAAAAACACCCTACGACTTTTTCTTACAGACATACACAATGGTATCCAGCAAAACACACACACACACACACATACACTATCACACGCACAACACAGCACTCACACTGGGTCCCCGGCATAGCCATCAACAGTTGGAACTGCCCTAACATACTCACAAACGTGGTCCCGACACACACATACACAAGAAACACACACAAACTCCCATTGACTTTTACTTACAGTCATGCACAATGGTTTCCGCAAACACACACACACACACACTATCACACTCACAACACAGCATTCACACTGGCACTTGAATCTGCCCTGACATACAAACAAACGTGGTCCCGACACACACATACACAAGAAACACACACAAACACCCATCAACATTTTGTTACAGGCAGACAGAGTGGGGTTTCCCCAAACACACACACACACACACACACACACACACTGTCACACTAACAGCACAGTACGCACACTGGGCCTCGGCAGAGCCATCAACACTTGGAACTGCCCTAACATACTCACAAACATTTTCCCGACACACACATACACAAGAAACACACACAAACACCCATCGACTTTTTCTTACAGGCATACACAACGGTTTCCCGCGAACACACACACACACAGTCACACTTACAACACAGCACTCACAATGGGTATCCAGCAGAACCATCAACACTTGGAACTGCCCTAAAATATTGACAAATGTGGTCGCGACACACACATACACATGAAACTCACACAAACATCCATCGACTTATTCTTACAGGCATACACAATGTTTTCCCGCCAACACAAACACACACAGAAACACACACTGCCACACTCACAACACAGCATTCACACTGGCACTTGGAACTGCCACAACATACTCACATACGTGGTCCCGACACACACATACACAAGAAACACACACAAACACCCATCGACTTTTTCTTAGAAGCATACACTGTGGGGTTCCCCCAAACACACACACACACAGAGACACACACACACTATCACACTCACAACACAGCACTCTCACTGGGTCTCCAGCAGAGCCATCAACACTTGGAACTGCCCTAACATATTCACAAATGTGGTCCCGACACACACATACAGAAGAAACACACACAAACACCCATGGAATTTTTCTTATAGGCATACAGACTGGTTTCCTGCAAACACACACACAGACACGCACACACACTGTCACACTCACAACACACACTCACACTGGATATCCAGCAAACTCGTGAACACTTGGAACTGCCCTCACACACTCAGAAATGTGGATCTGAAACACAATACGCAAGAACACACAAATACACCCATCGACTTTTTCATACAGGCATACACAATGGTTACCCGAAAACACACACACACACACACACACTCTCACACTCACAACACAGCACTCACTCTGTACCTCGGCAGAGACATCAACACTTGGAACTGCCCTCACACACTCACAAATGTGGATCTGAAACACAATACGCAAGAACACACAAATACACCCATCGACTTTTTCATACAGGCATACACAATGGTTATCGGAAAACTAACACACACACACACTGTCACACTCGCAACACAGCCTTCACACTGGGCCTCGGCAGAGCCATCAACACTTGGAACTGCCCTAACAAACTGACACACGTTTTCCCGACACACACATACACAAGAAACACACACAAACACCCATGGAATTTTTCTTACAGGCGTACACAGGGGGTTCTGAAACACACACAGACACACACACACTATCACACTCACAACACAGCACTCACACTGGGTCTCCAACACAGCCGTCAACACTTGGAACTGCTTTAACATAATCACAAACATGGTCCTGACACACACATATACAAATAACACACACAAACACCCATCGACTTTTTCTTGCAGGCATACACAATGGTTTCATGCAAACACACACACACACACACACACACAAAAGTCACACTCACGACAGAGCACTCACATTGGATCTCCAGCAGAGCCATGAACACTTGGAATTACCTTAACATATTCACAAACGTGGTCCCGAAACACACATGCAGAAGAAACACACAAAAACACCCTACGACTTTTTCTTACAGACATACACAATGGTATCCAGCAAAACACACACAAAAACACACATACACTATCACACGCACAACACAGCACTCACACTGGGTCCCCGGCATAGCCATCAACAGTTGGAACTGCCCTAACATACTCACAAACGTGGTCCCGACACACACATACACAAGAAACACACACAAACTCCCATTGACTTTTACTTACAGTCATGCACAATGGTTTCCGCAAACACACACACACACACACACTATCACACTCACAACACAGCATTCACACTGGCACTTGAATCTGCCCTAACATACAAACAAACGTGGTCCCGACACACACATACACAAGAAACACACAGAAACACCCATCAACATTTTGTTACAGGCAGACAGAGTGGGGTTTCCCCAAACAAACACACACACACATACACTGTCACACTAACAGCACACTATGCACACTGGGCCTCGGCAGAGCCATCAACACTTGGAACTGCCCTAACATACTCACAAACGTTTTCCCGACACACACATACACAAGAAACACACACAAACACCCATCGACTTTTTCTTACAGGCATACACAACGGTTTCCCGCGAACACACACACACACAGTCACACTTACAACACAGCACTCACAATGGGTATCCAGCAGAACCATCAACACTTGGAACTGCCCTAAAATATTGACAAATGTGGTCGCGACACACACATACACATGAAACTCACACAAACATCCATCGACTTATTCTTACAGGCATACACAATGTTTTCCCGCCAACACAAACACACACAGAAACACACACTGCCACACTCACAACACAGCATTCACACTGGCACTTGGAACTGCCACAACATACTCACATACGTGGTCCCGACACACACATACACAAGAAACACACACAAACACCCATCGACTTTTTCTTAGAAGCATACACTGTGGGGTTCCCCCAAACACACACACACACAGAGACACACACACACTATCACACTCACAACACAGCACTCTCACTGGGTCTCCAGCAGAGCCATCAACACTTGGAACTGCCCTAACATATTCACAAATGTGGTCCCGACACACACATACAGAAGAAACACACACAAACACCCATGGAATTTTTCTTTAGGCATACAGACTGGTTTCCTGCAAACACACACACAGACACGCACACACACTGTCACACTCACAACACACACTCACACTGGATATCCAGCAAACTCGTGAACACTTGGAACTGCCCTCACACACTCAGAAATGTGGATCTGAAACACTATACGCAAGAACACACAAATACACCCATTGACTTTTTCATACAGGCATACACAATGGTTACCCGAAAACACACACACACACACACACACACTCTCACACTCACAACACAGCACTCACTCTGTACCTCGGCAGAGACATCAACACTTGGAACTGCCCTCACACACTCACAAATGTGGATCTGAAACACAATACGCAAGAACACACAAATACACCCATCGACTTTTTCATACAGGCATACACAATGGTTACCCGAAAACACACACACACACACACACTGTCACACTCGCAACACAGCACTCACACTGGGCCTCGGCAGAGCCATCAACACTTGGAACTGCCCTAACATACTCACAAACGTTTTCCCGACACACACATACACAAGAAACACACACAAACACCCATGGAATTTTTCTTACAGGCGTACACAGGGGGTTCTGAAACACACACAGACACACACACTATCACACTCACAACACAGCACTCACACTGGGTCTCCAACACAGCCGTCAACACTTGGAACTGCTTTAACATAATCACAAACATGGTCCTGACACACACATATACAAATAACACACACAAACACCCATCGACTTTTTCTTGCAGGCATACACAATGGTTTCCTGCAAACACACACACACACACACACACACACAAAAGGCACACTCACGACAGAGCACTCACATTGGATCTCCAGCAGAGCCATGAACACTTGGAATTACCTTAACATATTCACAAACGTGGTCCCGAAACACACATGCAGAAGAAACACACAAAAACACCCTACGACTTTTTCTTACAGACATACACAATGGTATCCAGCAAAACACACACACACACACACATACACTATCACACGCACAACACAGCACTCACACTGGGTCCCCGGCATAGCCATCAACAGTTGGAACTGCCCTAACATACTCACAAATGTGGTCCCGACACACACATACACAAGAAACACACACAAACTCCCATTGACTTTTACTTACAGTCATGCACAATGGTTTCCGCAAACACACACACACACTATCACACTCACAACACAGCATTCACACTGGCACTTGAATCTGCCCTAACATACAAACAAACGTGGTCCCGACACACACATACACAAGAAACACACACAAACTCCCATCAACATTTTGTTACAGGGAGACAGAGTGGGGTTTCCCCAAACACACACACACACACACACACACTGTCACACTAACAGCACACTATGCACACTGGGCCTCGGCAGAGCCATCAACACTTGGAACTGCCCTAACATACTCACAAACGTTTTCCCGACACACACATACACAAGAAACACACACAAACACCCATCGACTTTTTCTTACAGGCATACACAACGGTTTCCCGCGAACACACACACACACAGTCACACTTACAACACAGCACTCACAATGGGTATCCAGCAGAACCATCAACACTTGGAACTGCCCTAAAATATTGACAAATGTGGTCGCGACACACACATACACATGAAACTCACACAAACATCCATCGACTTATTCTTACAGGCATACACAATGTTTTCCCGCCAACACAAACACACACAGAAACACACACTGCCACACTCACAACACAGCATTCACACTGGCACTTGGAACTGCCACAACATACTCACATACGTGGTCCCGACACACACATACACAAGAAACACACACAAACACCCATCGACTTTTTCTTAGAAGCATACACTGTGGGGTTCCCCCAAACACACACACACACAGAGACACACACACACTATCACACTCACAACACAGCACTCTCACTGGGTCTCCAGCAGAGCCATCAACACTTGGAACTGCCCTAACATATTCACAAATGTGGTCCCGACACACACATACAGAAGAAACACACACAAACACCCATGGAATTTTTCTTATAGGCATACAGACTGGTTTCCTGCAAACACACACACAGACACGCACACACACTGTCACACTCACAACACACACTCACACTGGATATCCAGCAAACTCGTGAACACTTGGAACTGCCCTCACACACTCAGAAATGTGGATCTGAAACACTATACGCAAGAACACACAAATACACCCATTGACTTTTTCATACAGGCATACACAATGGTTACCCGAAAACACACACACACACACACACACTCTCACACTCACAACACAGCACTCACTCTGTACCTCGGCAGAGACATCAACACTTGGAACTGCCCTCACACACTCACAAATGTGGATCTGAAACACAATACGCAAGAACACACAAATACACCCATCGACTTTTTCATACAGGCATACACAATGGTTACCCGAAAACACACACACACACACACACACTGTCACACTCGCAACACAGCACTCACACTGGGCCTCGGCAGAGCCATCAACACTTGGAACTGCCCTAACATACTCACAAACGTTTTCCCGACACACACATACACAAGAAACACACACAAACACCCATGGAATTTTTCTTACAGGCGTACACAGGGGGTTCTGAAACACACACAGACACACACACTATCACACTCACAACACAGCACTCACACTGGGTCTCCAACACAGCCGTCAACACTTGGAACTGCTTTAACATAATCACAAACATGGTCCTGACACACACATATACAAATAACACACACAAACACCCATCGACGTTTTCTTGCAGGCATACACCATGGTTTCCTGCAAACACACACACACACACACACACAAAAGTCACACTCACGACAGAGCACTCACATTGGATCTCCAGCAGAGCCATGAACACTTGGAATTACCTTAACATATTCACAAACGTGGTCCCGAAACACACATGCAGAAGAAACACACAAAAACACCCTACGACTTTTTCTTACAGACATACACAATGGTATCCAGCAAAACACACACACACACACACACATACACTATCACACGCACAACACAGCACTCACACTGGGTCCCCGGCATAGCCATCAACAGTTGGAACTGCCCTAACATACTCACAAACGTGGTCCCGACACACACATACACAAGAAACACACACAAACTCCCATTGACTTTTACTTACAGTCATGCACAATGGTTTCCGCAAACACACACACACACTATCACACTCACAACACAGCATTCACACTGGCACTTGAATCTGCCCTAACATACAAACAAACGTGGTCCCGACACACACATACACAAGAAACACACACAAACTCCCATCAACATTTTGTTACAGGGAGACAGAGTGGGGTTTCCCCAAACACACACACACACACACACACACTGTCACACTAACAGCACACTATGCACACTGGGCCTCGGCAGAGCCATCAACACTTGGAACTGCCCTAACATACTCACAAACGTTTTCCCGACACACACATACACAAGAAACACACACAAACACCCATCGACTTTTTCTTACAGGCATACACAACGGTTTCCCGCGAACACACACACACACAGTCACACTTACAACACAGCACTCACAATGGGTATCCAGCAGAACCATCAACACTTGGAACTGCCCTAAAATATTGACAAATGTGGTCGCGACACACACATACACATGAAACTCACACAAACATCCATCGACTTATTCTTACAGGCATACACAATGTTTTCCCGCCAACACAAACACACACAGAAACACACACTGCCACACTCACAACACAGCATTCACACTGGCACTTGGAACTGCCACAACATACTCACATACGTGGTCCCGACACACACATACACAAGAAACACACACAAACACCCATCGACTTTTTCTTAGAAGCATACACTGTGGGGTTCCCCCAAACACACACACACACAGAGACACACACACACTATCACACTCACAACACAGCACTCTCACTGGGTCTCCAGCAGAGCCATCAACACTTGGAACTGCCCTAACATATTCACAAATGTGGTCCCGACACACACATACAGAAGAAACACACACAAACACCCATGGAATTTTTCTTTAGGCATACAGACTGGTTTCCTGCAAACACACACACAGACACGCACACACACTGTCACACTCACAACACACACTCACACTGGATATCCAGCAAACTCGTGAACACTTGGAACTGCCCTCACACACTCAGAAATGTGGATCTGAAACACTATACGCAAGAACACACAAATACACCCATTGACTTTTTCATACAGGCATACACAATGGTTACCCGAAAACACACACACACACACACACACTCTCACACTCACAACACAGCACTCACTCTGTACCTCGGCAGAGACATCAACACTTGGAACTGCCCTCACACACTCACAAATGTGGATCTGAAACACAATACGCAAGAACACACAAATACACCCATCGACTTTTTCATACAGGCATACACAATGGTTACCCGAAAACACACACACACACACACACACTGTCACACTCGCAACACAGCACTCACACTGGGCCTCGGCAGAGCCATCAACACTTGGAACTGCCCTAACATACTCACAAACGTTTTCCCGACACACACATACACAAGAAACACACACAAACACCCATGGAATTTTTCTTACAGGCGTACACAGGGGGTTCTGAAACACACACAGACACACACACTATCACACTCACAACACAGCACTCACACTGGGTCTCCAACACAGCCGTCAACACTTGGAACTGCTTTAACATAATCACAAACATGGTCCTGACACACACATATACAAATAACACACACAAACACCCATCGACGTTTTCTTGCAGGCATACACCATGGTTTCCTGCAAACACACACACACACACACACACAAAAGTCACACTCACGACAGAGCACTCACATTGGATCTCCAGCAGAGCCATGAACACTTGGAATTACCTTAACATATTCACAAACGTGGTCCCGAAACACACATGCAGAAGAAACACACAAAAACACCCTACGACTTTTTCTTACAGACATACACAATGGTATCCAGCAAAACACACACACACACACACACATACACTATCACACGCACAACACAGCACTCACACTGGGTCCCCGGCATAGCCATCAACAGTTGGAACTGCCCTAACATACTCACAAACGTGGTCCCGACACACACATACACAAGAAACACACACAAACTCCCATTGACTTTTACTTACAGTCATGCACAATGGTTTCCGCAAACACACACACACACTATCACACTCACAACACAGCATTCACACTGGCACTTGAATCTGCCCTAACATACAAACAAACGTGGTCCCGACACACACATACACAAGAAACACACACAAACTCCCATCAACATTTTGTTACAGGGAGACAGAGTGGGGTTTCCCCAAACACACACACACACACACACACACTGTCACACTAACAGCACACTATGCACACTGGGCCTCGGCAGAGCCATCAACACTTGGAACTGCCCTAACATACTCACAAACGTTTTCCCGACACACACATACACAAGAAACACACACAAACACCCATCGACTTTTTCTTACAGGCATACACAACGGTTTCCCGCGAACACACACACACACAGTCACACTTACAACACAGCACTCACAATGGGTATCCAGCAGAACCATCAACACTTGGAACTGCCCTAAAATATTGACAAATGTGGTCGCGACACACACATACACATGAAACTCACACAAACATCCATCGACTTATTCTTACAGGCATACACAATGTTTTCCCGCCAACACAAACACACACAGAAACACACACTGCCACACTCACAACACAGCATTCACACTGGCACTTGGAACTGCCACAACATACTCACATACGTGGTCCCGACACACACATACACAAGAAACACACACAAACACCCATCGACTTTTTCTTAGAAGCATACACTGTGGGGTTCCCCCAAACACACACACACACAGAGACACACACACACTATCACACTCACAACACAGCACTCTCACTGGGTCTCCAGCAGAGCCATCAACACTTGGAACTGCCCTAACATATTCACAAATGTGGTCCCGACACACACATACAGAAGAAACACACACAAACACCCATGGAATTTTTCTTATAGGCATACAGACTGGTTTCCTGCAAACACACACACAGACACGCACACACACTGTCACACTCACAACACACACTCACACTGGATATCCAGCAAACTCGTGAACACTTGGAACTGCCCTCACACACTCAGAAATGTGGATCTGAAACACTATACGCAAGAACACACAAATACACCCATTGACTTTTTCATACAGGCATACACAATGGTTACCCGAAAACACACACACACACACACACACTCTCACACTCACAACACAGCACTCACTCTGTACCTCGGCAGAGACATCAACACTTGGAACTGCCCTCACACACTCACAAATGTGGATCTGAAACACAATACGCAAGAACACACAAATACACCCATCGACTTTTTCATACAGGCATACACAATGGTTACCCGAAAACACACACACACACACACACACTGTCACACTCGCAACACAGCACTCACACTGGGCCTCGGCAGAGCCATCAACACTTGGAACTGCCCTAACATACTCACAAACGTTTTCCCGACACACACATACACAAGAAACACACACAAACACCCATGGAATTTTTCTTACAGGCGTACACAGGGGGTTCTGAAACACACACAGACACACACACTATCACACTCACAACACAGCACTCACACTGGGTCTCCAACACAGCCGTCAACACTTGGAACTGCTTTAACATAATCACAAACATGGTCCTGACACACACATATACAAATAACACACACAAACACCCATCGACGTTTTCTTGCAGGCATACACCATGGTTTCCTGCAAACACACACACACACACACACACACAAAAGTCACACTCACGACAGAGCACTCACATTGGATCTCCAGCAGAGCCATGAACACTTGGAATTACCTTAACATATTCACAAACGTGGTCCCGAAACACACATGCAGAAGAAACACACAAAAACACACTACGACTTTTTCTTACAGACATACACAATGGTATCCAGCAAAACACACACACACACACACACATACACTATCACACGCACAACACAGCACTCACACTGGGTCCCCGGCATAGCCATCAACAGTTGGAACTGCCCTAACATACTCACAAACGTGGTCCCGACACACACATACACAAGAAACACACACAAACTCCCATTGACTTTTACTTACAGTCATGCACAATGGTTTCCGCAAACACACACACACACTATCACACTCACAACACAGCATTCACACTGGCACTTGAATCTGCCCTAACATACAAACAAACGTGGTCCCGACACACACATACACAAGAAACACACACAAACTCCCATCAACATTTTGTTACAGGGAGACAGAGTGGGGTTTCCCCAAACACACACACACACACACACACACTGTCACACTAACAGCACACTATGCACACTGGGCCTCGGCAGAGCCATCAACACTTGGAACTGCCCTAACATACTCACAAACGTTTTCCCGACACACACATACACAAGAAACACACACAAACACCCATCGACTTTTTCTTACAGGCATACACAACGGTTTCCCGCGAACACACACACACACAGTCACACTTACAACACAGCACTCACAATGGGTATCCAGCAGAACCATCAACACTTGGAACTGCCCTAAAATATTGACAAATGTGGTCGCGACACACACATACACATGAAACTCACACAAACATCCATCGACTTATTCTTACAGGCATACACAATGTTTTCCCGCCAACACAAACACACACAGAAACACACACTGCCACACTCACAACACAGCATTCACACTGGCACTTGGAACTGCCACAACATACTCACATACGTGGTCCCGACACACACATACACAAGAAACACACACAAACACCCATCGACTTTTTCTTAGAAGCATACACTGTGGGGTTCCCCCAAACACACACACACACAGAGACACACACACACTATCACACTCACAACACAGCACTCTCACTGGGTCTCCAGCAGAGCCATCAACACTTGGAACTGCCCTAACATATTCACAAATGTGGTCCCGACACACACATACAGAAGAAACACACACAAACACCCATGGAATTTTTCTTTAGGCATACAGACTGGTTTCCTGCAAACACACACACAGACACGCACACACACTGTCACACTCACAACACACACTCACACTGGATATCCAGCAAACTCGTGAACACTTGGAACTGCCCTCACACACTCAGAAATGTGGATCTGAAACACTATACGCAAGAACACACAAATACACCCATTGACTTTTTCATACAGGCATACACAATGGTTACCCGAAAACACACACACACACACACACACTCTCACACTCACAACACAGCACTCACTCTGTACCTCGGCAGAGACATCAACACTTGGAACTGCCCTCACACACTCACAAATGTGGATCTGAAACACAATACGCAAGAACACACAAATACACCCATCGACTTTTTCATACAGGCATACACAATGGTTACCCGAAAACACACACACACACACACACACTGTCACACTCGCAACACAGCACTCACACTGGGCCTCGGCAGAGCCATCAACACTTGGAACTGCCCTAACATACTCACAAACGTTTTCCCGACACACACATACACAAGAAACACACACAAACACCCATGGAATTTTTCTTACAGGCGTACACAGGGGGTTCTGAAACACACACAGACACACACACTATCACACTCACAACACAGCACTCACACTGGGTCTCCAACACAGCCGTCAACACTTGGAACTGCTTTAACATAATCACAAACATGGTCCTGACACACACATATACAAATAACACACACAAACACCCATCGACGTTTTCTTGCAGGCATACACCATGGTTTCCTGCAAACACACACACACACACACACAAAAGTCACACTCACGACAGAGCACTCACATTGGATCTCCAGCAGAGCCATGAACACTTGGAATTACCTTAACATATTCACAAACGTGGTCCCGAAACACACATGCAGAAGAAACACACAAAAACACACTACGACTTTTTCTTACAGACATACACAATGGTATCCAGCAAAACACACACACACACACACACATACACTATCACACGCACAACACAGCACTCACACTGGGTCCCCGGCATAGCCATCAACAGTTGGAACTGCCCTAACATACTCACAAACGTGGTCCCGACACACACATACACAAGAAACACACACAAACTCCCATTGACTTTTACTTACAGTCATGCACAATGGTTTCCGCAAACACACACACACACTATCACACTCACAACACAGCATTCACACTGGCACTTGAATCTGCCCTAACATACAAACAAACGTGGTCCCGACACACACATACACAAGAAACACACACAAACTCCCATCAACATTTTGTTACAGGGAGACAGAGTGGGGTTTCCCCAAACACACACACACACACACACACACTGTCACACTAACAGCACACTATGCACACTGGGCCTCGGCAGAGCCATCAACACTTGGAACTGCCCTAACATACTCACAAACGTTTTCCCGACACACACATACACAAGAAACACACACAAACACCCATCGACTTTTTCTTACAGGCATACACAACGGTTTCCCGCGAACACACACACACACAGTCACACTTACAACACAGCACTCACAATGGGTATCCAGCAGAACCATCAACACTTGGAACTGCCCTAAAATATTGACAAATGTGGTCGCGACACACACATACACATGAAACTCACACAAACATCCATCGACTTATTCTTACAGGCATACACAATGTTTTCCCGCCAACACAAACACACACAGAAACACACACTGCCACACTCACAACACAGCATTCACACTGGCACTTGGAACTGCCACAACATACTCACATACGTGGTCCCGACACACACATACACAAGAAACACACACAAACACCCATCGACTTTTTCTTAGAAGCATACACTGTCGGGTTCCCCCAAACACACACACACACAGAGACACACACACACTATCACACTCACAACACAGCACTCTCACTGGGTCTCCAGCAGAGCCATCAACACTTGGAACTGCCCTAACATATTCACAAATGTGGTCCCGACACACACATACAGAAGAAACACACACAAACACCCATGGAATTTTTCTTATAGGCATACAGACTGGTTTCCTGCAAACACACACACAGACACGCACACACACTGTCACACTCACAACACACACTCACACTGGATATCCAGCAAACTCGTGAACACTTGGAACTGCCCTCACACACTCAGAAATGTGGATCTGAAACACTATACGCAAGAACACAAAAATACACCCATCGACTTTTTCATACAGGCATACACAATGGTTACCCGAAAACACACACACACACACACACACTCTCACACTCACAACACAGCACTCACTCTGTACCTCGGCAGAGACATCAACACTTGGAACTGCCCTCACACACTCACAAATGTGGATCTGAAACACAATACGCAAGAACACACAAATACACCCATCGACTTTTTCATACAGGCATACACAATGGTTATCGGAAAACTAACACACACACACACTGTCACACTCGCAACACAGCCTTCACACTGGGCCTCGGCAGAGCCATCAACACTTGGAACTGCCCTAACAAACTGACACACGTTTTCCCGACACACACATACACAAGAAACACACACAAACACCCATGGAATTTTTCTTACAGTCGTACACAGGGGGTTCTGAAACACACACAGACACACACACACTATCACACTCACAACACAGCACTCACACTGGGTCTCCAACACAGCCGTCAACACTTGGAACTGCTTTAACATAATCACAAACATGGTCCTGACACACACATATACAAATAACACACACAAACACCCATCGACTTTTTCTTGCAGGCATACACCATGGTTTCCTGCAAACACACACACACACACACACACACAAAAGTCACACTCACGACAGAGCACTCACATTGGATCTCCAGCAGAGCCATGAACACTTGGAATTACCTTAACATATTCACAAACGTGGTCCCGAAACACACATGCAGAAGAAACACACAAAAACACCCTACGACTTTTTCTTACAGACATACACAATGGTATCCAGCAAAACACACACACACACACACATACACTATCACACGCACAACACAGCACTCACACTGGGTCCCCGGCATAGCCATCAACAGTTGGAACTGCCCTAACATACTCACAAACGTGGTCCCGACACACACATACACAAGAAACACACACAAACTCCCATTGACTTTTACTTACAGTCATGCACAATGGTTTCCACAAACACACACACACACACACTATCACACTCACAACACAGCATTCACACTGGCACTTGAATCTGCCCTAACATACAAACAAACGTGGTCCCGACACACACATACACAAGAAACACACACAATCACCCATCAACATTTTGTTACAGGCAGACAGAGTGGGGTTTCCCCAAACACACACACACACACACACACACTGTCACACTAACAGCACACTACGCACACTGGGCCTCGGCAGAGCCATCAACACTTGGAACTGCCCTAACATACTCACAAACGTTCTCCCGACACACACATACACAAGAAACACACACAAACACCCATCGACTTTTTCTTACAGGCATACACAACGGTTTCCCGCGAACACACACACACACAGTCACACTTACAACACAGCACTCACAATGGGTATCCAGCAGAACCATCAACACTTGGAACTGCCCTAAAATATTGACAAATGTGGTCGCGACACACACATACACATGAAACTCACACAAACATCCATCGCCTTATTCTTACAGGCATACACAATGTTTTCCCGCCAACACAAACACACACAGAAACACACACTGCCACACTCACAACACAGCATTCACACTGGCACTTGGAACTGCCACAACATACTCACATACGTGGTCCCGACACACACATACACAAGAAACACACACAAACACCCATCGACTTTTTCTTAGAAGCATACACTGTGGGGTTCCCCCAAACACACACACACACAAAGAGACACACACACACTATCACACTCACAACACAGCACTCTCACTGGGTCTCCAGCAGAGCCATCAACACTTGGAACTGCCCTAACATATTCACAAATGTGGTCCCGACACACACATACAGAAGAAACGCACACAAACACCCATGGAATTTTTCTTATAAGCATACAGACTGGTTTCCTGCAAACACACACACAGACACGCACACACACTGTCACACTCACAACACACACTCACACTGGATATCCAGCAAACTCGTGAACACTTGGAACTGCCCTCACACACTCAGAAATGTGGATCTGAAACACAATACGCAAGAACACACAAATACACCCATCGACTTTTTCATACAGGCATACACAATGGTTACCCGAAAACACACACACACACACACTGTCACACTCGCAACACAGCACTCACACTGGGCCTCGGCATAGCCATCAACACTTGGAACTGCCCTAACATACTCACAAACGTTTTCCCGACACACACATACACAAGAAACACACACAAACACCCATCGACTTTTTCTTACAGGCGTACACAGGGGGTTCTGAAACACACACAGACACACACACACTATCACACTCACAACACAGCACTCACACTGGGTCTCCAACACAGCCGTCAACACTTGGAACTGCTTTAACATAATCACAAACATGGTCCTGACACACACATATACAAATAACACACACAAACACCCATCGACTTTTTCTTGCAGGCATACACAATGGTTTCCTGCAAACACACACACACACACACACACAAAAGTCACACTCACGACAGAGCACTCACATTGGATCTCCAGCAGAGCCATGAACACTTGGAATTACCTTAACATATTCACAAACGTGGTCCCGAAACACACATGCAGAAGAAACACACAAAAACACCCTACGACTTTTTCTTACAGACATACACAATGATATCCAGCAAAACACACACACACACACACACATACACTATCACACGCACAACACAGCACTCACACTGGGTCCCCGGCATAGCCATCAACAGTTGGAACTGCCCTAACATACTCACAAACGTGGTCCCAACACACACATACACAAGAAACACACACAAACTCCCATTGACTTTTACTTACAGTCATGCACAATGGTTTCCGCAAACACACACACAAACACTATCACACTTACAACACAGCATTCACACTGGACTTGAATCTGCCCTAACATACAAACAAACGTGGTCCCGACACACACATACACAAGAAACACACACAAACAGCCATCAACTTTTTGTTACAGGCAGACAGAGTGGGGTTTCCCCAAACACACACACACACACACACACACACACTGTCACACTAACAGCACACTACGCACACTGGGCCTCGGCAAAGCCATCAACACTTGGAACTGCCCTAACATACTCACAAACGTTTTCCCGACACACACATACACAAGAAACACACACAAACACCCATCGACTTTTTCTTACAGGCATACACAACGGTTTCCCGCGAACACACACACACAGTCACACTTACAACACAGCACTCACAATGGGTATCCAGCAGAACCATCAACACTTGGAACTGCCCTAAAATATTGACAAATGTGGTCGCGACACACACATACACATGAAACTCACACAAACATCCATCGCCTCATTCTTACAGGCATACACAATGTTTTCCCGCCAACACAAACACACGCAGAAACACACACTGCCACACTCACAACACAGCATTCACACTGGCACTTGGAACTGCCACAACATACTCACATACGTGGTCCCGACACACATACACAAGAAACACACACAAACACCCATCGACTTTTTCTTAGAAGCATACACTGTGGGGTTCCCCCAAACACACACACACACAGAGACACACACACACTATCACACTCACAACACAGCACTCTCACTGGGTCTCCAGCAGAGCCATCAACACTTGGAACTGCCCTAACATATTCACAAATGTGGTCCCGACACACACATACAGAAGAAACACACACAAACACCCATGGAATTTTTCTTCTAGGCATACAGACTGGTTTCCTGCAAACACACACACAGACACGCACACACACTGTCACACTCACAACACGCACTCACACTGGATATCCAGCAAACTCGTGAACACTTGGAACTGCCCTCACACACTCAGAAATGTGGATCTGAAACACAATACGCAAGAACACACAAATACACCCATCGACTTTTTCATACAGGCATACACAATGGTTACCCGAAAACACACACACACACACACTGTCACACTCACAACACAGCACTCACTCTGTACCTCGGCAGAGACATCAACACTTGGAACTGCCCTCACACACTCACAAATGTGGATCTGAAACACAATACGCAAGAACACACAAATACACCCATCGACTTTTTCATACAGGCATACACAATGGTTACCGGAAAACACACACACACACACACACACACTGTCACACTCGCAACACAGCACTCACACTGGGCCTCGGCAGAGCCATCAACACTTGGAATTGCCCTAACATACTCACAAACGTTTTCCCGACACACACATACACAAGAAACACACACAAACACCCATCGACTTTTTCTTACAGGCATACACAGGGGGTTCTGAAACACACACAGACACACACACACTATCACACTCACAACACAGCACTCACACTGGGTCTCCAACACAGCCGTCAACACTTGGAACTGCTTTAACATAATCACAAACATGGTCCTGACACACACATATACAAATAACACACACAAACACCCATCGACTTTTTCTTGCAGGCATACACAATGGTTTCCTGCAAACACACACACACACACACACACAAAAGGCACACTCACGACAGAGCACTCACATTGGATCTCCAGCAGAGCCATGAACACTTGGAATTACCTTAACATATTCACAAACGTGGTCCCGAAACACACATGCAGAAGAAACACACAAAAACACACTACGACTTTTTCTTACAGACATACACAATGGTATCCAGCAAAACACACACACACACACACACATACACTATCACACGCACAACACAGCACTCACACTGGGTCCCCGGCATAGCCATCAACAGTTGGAACTGCCCTAACATACTCACAAACGTGGTCCCGACACACACATACACAAGAAACACACACAAACTCCCATTGACTTTTACTTACAGTCATGCACAATGGTTTCCGCAAACACACACACACACACTATCACACTCACAACACAGCATTCACACTGGCACTTGAATCTGCCCTAACATACAAACAAACGTTGTCCCGACACACACATACACAAGAAACACACACAAATAGCCATCAACTTTTTGTTACAGGCAGACAGAGTGGGGTTTCCCCAAACACACACACACACACACACACACACACTGTCACACTAACAGCACACTACGCACACTGGGCCTCGGCAGAGCCATCAACACTTGGAACTGCCCTAACATACTCACAAACGTTTTCCCGACACACACATACACAAGAAACACACACAAACACCCATCGACTTTTTCTTACAGGCATACACAACGGTTTCCCGCGAACACACACACACACAGTCACACTTACAACACAGCACTCACAATGGGTATCCAGCAGAACCATCAACACTTGGAACTGCCCTAAAATATTGACAAATGTGGTCGCGACACACACATACACATGAAACTCACACAAACATCCATCGCCTTATTCTTACAGGCATACACAATGTTTAACCGCCAACACAAACACACACAGAAACACACACTGCCACACTCACAACACAGCATTCACACTGGCACTTGGAACTGCCACAACATACTCACATACGTGGTCCCGACACACACATACACAAGAAACACAAACAAACACCCATCGACTTTTTCTTAGAAGCATACACTGTGGGGTTCCCCCAAACACACACACACACACAGAGACACACACACACTATCACACTCACAACACAGCACTCTCACTGGGTCTCCAGCAGAGCCATCAACACTTGGAACTGCCCTAACATATTCACAAATGTGGTCCCGACACACACATACAGAAGAAACACACACAAACACCCATCGAATTTTTCTTATAGGCATACAGACTGGTTTCCTGCAAACACACACACAGACACGCACACACACTGTCACACTCACAACACACACTCACACTGGATATCCAGCAAACTCGTGAACACTTGGAACTGCCCTCACACACTCAGAAATGTGGATCTGAAACACAATACGCAAGAACACACAAATACACCCATCGACTTTTTCATACAGGCATACACAATGGTTACCCGAAAACACACACACACACACACACACACTCTCACACTCACAACACAGCACTCACTCTGTACCTCGGCAGAGACATCAACACTTGGAACTGCCCTCACACACTCACAAATGTGGATCTGAAACACAATACGCAAGAACACACAAATACACCCATCGACTTTTTCATACAGGCATACACAATGGTTACCGGAAAACACACACACACACACACACACACACTGTCACACTCGCAACACAGCCTTCACACTGGGCCTCGGCAGAGCCATCAACACTTGGAACTGCCCTAACATACTGACAAACGTTTTCCCGACACACACATACACAAGAAACACACACAAACACCCATCGACTTTTTCTTACAGGCGTACACAGGGGGTTCTGAAACACACACAGACACACACACACTATCACACTCACAACACAGCACTCACACTGGGTCTCCAACACAGCCGTCAACACTTGGAACTGCTTTAACATAATCACAAACATGGTCCTGACACACACATATACAAATAACACACACAAACACCCATCGACTTTTTCTTGCAGGCATACACAATGGTTTCCTGCAAACACACACACAAACACACACACACACACACAAAAGTCACACTCACGACAGAGCACTCACATTGGATCTCCAGCAGAGCCATGAACACTTGGAATTACCTTAACATATTCACAAACGTGGTCCCGAAACACACATGCAGAAGAAACACACAAAAACACCCTACGACTTTTTCTTACAGACATACACAATGGTATCCAGCAAAACACACACACACACACACATACACTATCACACGCACAACACAGCACTCACACTGGGTCCCCGGCATAGCCATCAACAGTTGGAACTGCCCTAACATACTCACAAACGTGGTCCCGACACACACATACACAAGAAACACACACAAACTCCCATTGACTTTTACTTACAGTCATGCACAATGGTTTCCGCAAACACACACACACACACACTATCACACTCACAACACAGCATTCACACTGGCACTTGAATCTGCCCTGACATACAAACAAACGTGGTCCCGACACACACATACACAAGAAACACACACAAACACCCATCAACATTTTGTTACAGGCAGACAGAGTGGGGTTTCCCCAAACACACACACACACACACACACACACTGTCACACTAACAGCACAGTAGGCACACTGGGCCTCGGCAGAGCCATCAACACTTGGAACTGCCCTAACATACTCACAAACATTTTCCCGACACACACATACACAAGAAACACACACAAACACCCATCGACTTTTTCTTACAGGCATACACAACGGTTTCCCGCGAACACACATACACACAGTCACACTTACAACACAGCACTCACAATGGGTATCCAGCAGAACCATCAACACTTGGAACTGCCCTAAAATATTGACAAATGTGGTCGCGACACACACATACACATGAAACTCACACAAACATCCATCGCCTTATTCTTACAGGCATACACAATGTTTTCCCGCCAACACAAACACACACAGAAACACACACTGCCACACTCACAACACAGCATTCACACTGGCACTTGGAACTGCCACAACATACTCACATACGTGGTCCCGACACACACATACACAAGAAACACACACAAACACCCATCGACTTTTTCTTAGAAGCATACACTGTGGGGTTCCCCCAAACACACACACACACAGAGACACACACACACTATCACACTCACAACACAGCACTCTCACTGGGTCTCCAGCAGAGCCATCAACACTTGGAACTGCCCTAACATATTCACAAATGTGGTCCCGACACACACATACAGAAGAAACACACACAAACACCCATGGAATTTTTCTTATAGGCATACAGACTGGTTTCCTGCAAACACACACACAGACACGCACACACACTGTCACACTCACAACACACACTCACACTGGATATCCAGCAAACTCGTGAACACTTGGAACTGCCCTCACACACTCAGAAATGTGGATCTGAAACACAATACGGAAGAACACACAAATACACCCATCGACTTTTTCATACAGGCATACACAATGGTTACCCGAAAACACACACACACACACACACACTCTCACACTCACAACACAGCACTCACTCTGTACCTCGGCAGAGACATCAACACTTGGAACTGCCCTCACACACTCACAAATGTGGATCTGAAACACAATACGCAAGAACACACAAATACACCCATCGACTTTTTCATACAGGCATACACAATGGTTATCGGAAAACTAACACACACACACACTGTCACACTCGCAACACAGCCTTCACACTGGGCCTCGGCAGAGCCATCAACACTTGGAACTGCCCTAACAAACTGACACACGTTTTCCCGACACACACATACACAAGAAACACACACAAACACCCATGGAATTTTTCTTACAGGCGTACACAGGGGGTTCTGAAACACACACAGACACACACACACTATCACACTCACAACACAGCACTCACACTGGGTCTCCAACACAGCCGTCAACACTTGGAACTGCTTTAACATAATCACAAACATGGTCCTGACACACACATATACAAATAACACACACAAACACCCATCGACTTTTTCTTGCAGGCATACACAATGGTTTCATGCAAACACACACACACACACACACACACAAAAGTCACACTCACGACAGAGCACTCACATTGGATCTCCAGCAGAGCCATGAACACTTGGAATTACCTTAACATATTCACAAACGTGGTCCCGAAACACACATGCAGAAGAAACACACAAAAACACCCTACGACTTTTTCTTACAGACATACACAATGGTATCCAGCAAAACACACACACACACACACATACACTATCACACGCACAACACAGCACTCACACTGGGTCCCCGGCATAGCCATCAACAGTTGGAACTGCCCTAACATACTCACAAACGTGGTCCCGACACACACATACACAAGAAACACACACAAACTCCCATTGACTTTTACTTACAGTCATGCACAATGGTTTCCGCAAACACACACACACACACACTATCACACTCACAACACAGCATTCACACTGGCACTTGAATCTGCCCTAACATACAAACAAACGTGGTCCCGACACACACATACACAAGAAACACACAGAAACACCCATCAACATTTTGTTACAGGCAGACAGAGTGGGGTTTCCCCAAACAAACACACACACACATACACTGTCACACTAACAGCACACTATGCACACTGGGCCTCGGCAGAGCCATCAACACTTGGAACTGCCCTAACATACTCACAAACGTTTTCCCGACACACACATACACAAGAAACACACACAAACACCCATCGACTTTTTCTTACAGGCATACACAACGGTTTCCCGCGAACACACACACACACAGTCACACTTACAACACAGCACTCACAATGGGTATCCAGCAGAACCATCAACACTTGGAACTGCCCTAAAATATTGACAAATGTGGTCGCGACACACACATACACATGAAACTCACACAAACATCCATCGACTTATTCTTACAGGCATACACAATGTTTTCCCGCCAACACAAACACACACAGAAACACACACTGCCACACTCACAACACAGCATTCACACTGGCACTTGGAACTGCCACAACATACTCACATACGTGGTCCCGACACACACATACACAAGAAACACACACAAACACCCATCGACTTTTTCTTAGAAGCATACACTGTGGGGTTCCCCCAAACACACACACACACAGAGACACACACACACTATCACACTCACAACACAGCACTCTCACTGGGTCTCCAGCAGAGCCATCAACACTTGGAACTGCCCTAACATATTCACAAATGTGGTCCCGACACACACATACAGAAGAAACACACACAAACACCCATGGAATTTTTCTTTAGGCATACAGACTGGTTTCCTGCAAACACACACACAGACACGCACACACACTGTCACACTCACAACACACACTCACACTGGATATCCAGCAAACTCGTGAACACTTGGAACTGCCCTCACACACTCAGAAATGTGGATCTGAAACACAATACGCAAGAACACACAAATACACCCATCGACTTTTTCATACAGGCATACACAATGGTTACCCGAAAACACACACACACACACACACACTCTCACACTCACAACACAGCACTCACTCTGTACCTCGGCAGAGACATCAACACTTGGAACTGCCCTCACACACTCACAAATGTGGATCTGAAACACAATACGCAAGAACACACAAATACACCCATCGACTTTTTCATACAGGCATACACAATGGTTATCGGAAAACTAACACACACACACACTGTCACACTCGCAACACAGCCTTCACACTGGGCCTCGGCAGAGCCATCAACACTTGGAACTGCCCTAACAAACTGACACACGTTTTCCCGACACACACATACACAAGAAACACACACAAACACCCATGGAATTTTTCTTACAGGCGTACACAGGGGGTTCTGAAACACACACAGACACACACACACTATCACACTCACAACACAGCACTCACACTGGGTCTCCAACACAGCCGTCAACACTTGGAACTGCTTTAACATAATCACAAACATGGTCCTGACACACACATATACAAATAACACACACAAACACCCATCGACTTTTTCTTGCAGGCATACACAATGGTTTCATGCAAACACACACACACACACACACACACACAAAAGTCACACTCACGACAGAGCACTCACATTGGATCTCCAGCAGAGCCATGAACACTTGGAATTACCTTAACATATTCACAAACGTGGTCCCGAAACACACATGCAGAAGAAACACACAAAAACACCCTACGACTTTTTCTTACAGACATACACAATGGTATCCAGCAAAACACACACACACACACACATACACTATCACACGCACAACACAGCACTCACACTGGGTCCCCGGCATAGCCATCAACAGTTGGAACTGCCCTAACATACTCACAAACGTGGTCCCGACACACACATACACAAGAAACACACACAAACTCCCATTGACTTTTACTTACAGTCATGCACAATGGTTTCCGCAAACACACACACACACACACTATCACACTCACAACACAGCATTCACACTGGCACTTGAATCTGCCCTAACATACAAACAAACGTGGTCCCGACACACACATACACAAGAAACACACAGAAACACCCATCAACATTTTGTTACAGGCAGACAGAGTGGGGTTTCCCCAAACAAACACACACACACATACACTGTCACACTAACAGCACACTATGCACACTGGGCCTCGGCAGAGCCATCAACACTTGGAACTGCCCTAACATACTCACAAACGTTTTCCCGACACACACATACACAAGAAACACACACAAACACCCATCGACTTTTTCTTACAGGCATACACAACGGTTTCCCGCGAACACACACACACACAGTCACACTTACAACACAGCACTCACAATGGGTATCCAGCAGAACCATCAACACTTGGAACTGCCCTAAAATATTGACAAATGTGGTCGCGACACACACATACACATGAAACTCACACAAACATCCATCGACTTATTCTTACAGGCATACACAATGTTTTCCCGCCAACACAAACACACACAGAAACACACACTGCCACACTCACAACACAGCATTCACACTGGCACTTGGAACTGCCACAACATACTCACATACGTGGTCCCGACACACACATACACAAGAAACACACACAAACACCCATCGACTTTTTCTTAGAAGCATACACTGTGGGGTTCCCCCAAACACACACACACACAGAGACACACACACACTATCACACTCACAACACAGCACTCTCACTGGGTCTCCAGCAGAGCCATCAACACTTGGAACTGCCCTAACATATTCACAAATGTGGTCCCGACACACACATACAGAAGAAACACACACAAACACCCATGGAATTTTTCTTTAGGCATACAGACTGGTTTCCTGCAAACACACACACAGACACGCACACACACTGTCACACTCACAACACACACTCACACTGGATATCCAGCAAACTCGTGAACACTTGGAACTGCCCTCACACACTCAGAAATGTGGATCTGAAACACAATACGCAAGAACACACAAATACACCCATCGACTTTTTCATACAGGCATACACAATGGTTACCCGAAAACACACACACACACACACACACTCTCACACTCACAACACAGCACTCACTCTGTACCTCGGCAGAGACATCAACACTTGGAACTGCCCTCACACACTCACAAATGTGGATCTGAAACACAATACGCAAGAACACACAAATACACCCATCGACTTTTTCATACAGGCATACACAATGGTTATCGGAAAACTAACACACACACACACTGTCACACTCGCAACACAGCCTTCACACTGGGCCTCGGCAGAGCCATCAACACTTGGAACTGCCCTAACAAACTGACACACGTTTTCCCGACACACACATACACAAGAAACACACACAAACACCCATGGAATTTTTCTTACAGGCGTACACAGGGGGTTCTGAAACACACACAGACACACACACACTATCACACTCACAACACAGCACTCACACTGGGTCTCCAACACAGCCGTCAACACTTGGAACTGCTTTAACATAATCACAAACATGGTCCTGACACACACATATACAAATAACACACACAAACACCCATCGACTTTTTCTTGCAGGCATACACAATGGTTTCATGCAAACACACACACACACACACACACACACACAAAAGTCACACTCACGACAGAGCACTCACATTGGATCTCCAGCAGAGCCATGAACACTTGGAATTACCTTAACATATTCACAAACGTGGTCCCGAAACACACATGCAGAAGAAACACACAAAAACACCCTACGACTTTTTCTTACAGACATACACAATGGTATCCAGCAAAACACACACACACACACACATACACTATCACACGCACAACACAGCACTCACACTGGGTCCCCGGCATAGCCATCAACAGTTGGAACTGCCCTAACATACTCACAAACGTGGTCCCGACACACACATACACAAGAAACACACACAAACTCCCATTGACTTTTACTTACAGTCATGCACAATGGTTTCCGCAAACACACACACACACACACTATCACACTCACAACACAGCATTCACACTGGCACTTGAATCTGCCCTAACATACAAACAAACGTGGTCCCGACACACACATACACAAGAAACACACAGAAACACCCATCAACATTTTGTTACAGGCAGACAGAGTGGGGTTTCCCCAAACAAACACACACACACATACACTGTCACACTAACAGCACACTATGCACACTGGGCCTCGGCAGAGCCATCAACACTTGGAACTGCCCTAACATACTCACAAACGTTTTCCCGACACACACATACACAAGAAACACACACAAACACCCATCGACTTTTTCTTACAGGCATACACAACGGTTTCCCGCGAACACACACACACACAGTCACACTTACAACACAGCACTCACAATGGGTATCCAGCAGAACCATCAACACTTGGAACTGCCCTAAAATATTGACAAATGTGGTCGCGACACACACATACACATGAAACTCACACAAACATCCATCGACTTATTCTTACAGGCATACACAATGTTTTCCCGCCAACACAAACACACACAGAAACACACACTGCCACACTCACAACACAGCATTCACACTGGCACTTGGAACTGCCACAACATACTCACATACGTGGTCCCGACACACACATACACAAGAAACACACACAAACACCCATCGACTTTTTCTTAGAAGCATACACTGTGGGGTTCCCCCAAACACACACACACACAGAGACACACACACACTATCACACTCACAACACAGCACTCTCACTGGGTCTCCAGCAGAGCCATCAACACTTGGAACTGCCCTAACATATTCACAAATGTGGTCCCGACACACACATACAGAAGAAACACACACAAACACCCATGGAATTTTTCTTTAGGCATACAGACTGGTTTCCTGCAAACACACACACAGACACGCACACACACTGTCACACTCACAACACACACTCACACTGGATATCCAGCAAACTCGTGAACACTTGGAACTGCCCTCACACACTCAGAAATGTGGATCTGAAACACTATACGCAAGAACACACAAATACACCCATTGACTTTTTCATACAGGCATACACAATGGTTACCCGAAAACACACACACACACACACACACACACTCTCACACTCACAACACAGCACTCACTCTGTACCTCGGCAGAGACATCAACACTTGGAACTGCCCTCACACACTCACAAATGTGGATCTGAAACACAATACGCAAGAACACACAAATACACACATCGACTTTTTCATACAGGCATACACAATGGTTACCCGAAAACACACACACACACACACACACTGTCACACTCGCAACACAGCACTCACACTGGGCCTCGGCAGAGCCATCAACACTTGGAACTGCCCTAACATACTCACAAACGTTTTCCCGACACACACATACACAAGAAACACACACAAACACCCATGGAATTTTTCTTACAGGCGTACACAGGGGGTTCTGAAACACACACAGACACACACACTATCACACTCACAACACAGCACTCACACTGGGTCTCCAACACAGCCGTCAACACTTGGAACTGCTTTAACATAATCACAAACATGGTCCTGACACACACATATACAAATAACACACACAAACACCCATCGACGTTTTCTTGCAGGCATACACAATGGTTTCCTGCAAACACACACACACACACACACACAAAAGTCACACTCACGACAGAGCACTCACATTGGATCTCCAGCAGAGCCATGAACACTTGGAATTACCTTAACATATTCACAAACGTGGTCCAGAAACACACATGCAGAAGAAACACACAAAAACACCCTACGACTTTTTCTTACAGACATACACAATGGTATCCAGCAAAACACACACACACACACACACATACACTATCACACGCACAACACAGCACTCACACTGGGTCCCCGGCATAGCCATCAACAGTTGGAACTGCCCTAACATACTCACAAACGTGGTCCCGACACACACATACACAAGAAACACACACAAACTCCCATTGACTTTTACTTACAGTCATGCACAATGGTTTCCGCAAACACACACACACACTATCACACTCACAACACAGCATTCACACTGGCACTTGAATCTGCCCTAACATACAAACAAACGTGGTCCCGACACACACATACACAAGAAACACACACAAACTCCCATCAACATTTTGTTACAGGGAGACAGAGTGGGGTTTCCCCAAACACACACACACACACACACACACTGTCACACTAACAGCACACTATGCACACTGGGCCTCGGCAGAGCCATCAACACTTGGAACTGCCCTAACATACTCACAAACGTTTTCCCGACACACACATACACAAGAAACACACACAAACACCCATCGACTTTTTCTTACAGGCATACACAACGGTTTCCCGCGAACACACACACACACAGTCACACTTACAACACAGCACTCACAATGGGTATCCAGCAGAACCATCAACACTTGGAACTGCCCTAAAATATTGACAAATGTGGTCGCGACACACACATACACATGAAACTCACACAAACATCCATCGACTTATTCTTACAGGCATACACAATGTTTTCCCGCCAACACAAACACACACAGAAACACACACTGCCACACTCACAACACAGCATTCACACTGGCACTTGGAACTGCCACAACATACTCACATACGTGGTCCCGACACACACATACACAAGAAACACACACAAACACCCATCGACTTTTTCTTAGAAGCATACACTGTGGGGTTCCCCCAAACACACACACACACAGAGACACACACACACTATCACACTCACAACACAGCACTCTCACTGGGTCTCCAGCAGAGCCATCAACACTTGGAACTGCCCTAACATATTCACAAATGTGGTCCCGACACACACATACAGAAGAAACACACACAAACACCCATGGAATTTTTCTTTAGGCATACAGACTGGTTTCCTGCAAACACACACACAGACACGCACACACACTGTCACACTCACAACACACACTCACACTGGATATCCAGCAAACTCGTGAACACTTGGAACTGCCCTCACACACTCAGAAATGTGGATCTGAAACACTATACGCAAGAACACACAAATACACCCATTGACTTTTTCATACAGGCATACACAATGGTTACCCGAAAACACACACACACACACACACACACACACACTCTCACACTCACAACACAGCACTCACTCTGTACCTCGGCAGAGACATCAACACTTGGAACTGCCCTCACACACTCACAAATGTGGATCTGAAACACAATACGCAAGAACACACAAATACACCCATCGACTATTTCATACAGGCATACACAATGGTTACCCGAAAACACACACACACACACACACACTGTCACACTCGCAACACAGCACTCACACTGGGCCTCGGCAGAGCCATCAACACTTGGAACTGCCCTAACATACTCACAAACGTTTTCCCGACACACACATACACAAGAAACACACACAAACACCCATGGAATTTTTCTTACAGGCGTACACAGGGGGTTCTGAAACACACACAGACACACACACTATCACACTCACAACACAGCACTCACACTGGGTCTCCAACACAGCCGTCAACACTTGGAACTGCTTTAACATAATCACAAACATGGTCCTGACACACACATATACAAATAACACACACAAACACCCATCGACGTTTTCTTGCAGGCATACACAATGGTTTCCTGCAAACACACACACACACACACACACAAAAGTCACACTCACGACAGAGCACTCACATTGGATCTCCAGCAGAGCCATGAACACTTGGAATTACCTTAACATATTCACAAACGTGGTCCCGAAACACACATGCAGAAGAAACACACAAAAACACCCTACGACTTTTTCTTACAGACATACACAATGGTATCCAGCAAAACACACACACACACACACACATACACTATCACACGCACAACACAGCACTCACACTGGGTCCCCGGCATAGCCATCAACAGTTGGAACTGCCCTAACATACTCACAAACGTGGTCCCGACACACACATACACAAGAAACACACACAAACTCCCATTGACTTTTACTTACAGTCATGCACAATGGTTTCCGCAAACACACACACACACTATCACACTCACAACACAGCATTCACACTGGCACTTGAATCTGCCCTAACATACAAACAAACGTGGTCCCGACACACACATACACAAGAAACACACACAAACTCCCATCAACATTTTGTTACAGGGAGACAGAGTGGGGTTTCCCCAAACACACACACACACACACACACACTGTCACACTAACAGCACACTATGCACACTGGGCCTCGGCAGAGCCATCAACACTTGGAACTGCCCTAACATACTCACAAACGTTTTCCCGACACACACATACACAAGGAACACACACAAACACCCATCGACTTTTTCTTACAGGCATACACAACGGTTTCCCGCGAACACACACACACACAGTCACACTTACAACACAGCACTCACAATGGGTATCCAGCAGAACCATCAACACTTGGAACTGCCCTAAAATATTGACAAATGTGGTCGCGACACACACATACACATGAAACTCACACAAACATCCATCGACTTATTCTTACAGGCATACACAATGCTTTCCCGCCAACACAAACACACACAGAAACACACACTGCCACACTCACAACACAGCATTCACACTGGCACTTGGAACTGCCACAACATACTCACATACGTGGTCCCGACACACACATACACAAGAAACACACACAAACACCCATCGACTTTTTCTTAGAAGCATACACTGTCGGGTTCCCCCAAACACACACACACACAGAGACACACACACACTATCACACTCACAACACAGCACTCTCACTGGGTCTCCAGCAGAGCCATCAACACTTGGAACTGCCCTAACATATTCACAAATGTGGTCCCGACACACACATACAGAAGAAACACACACAAACACCCATGGAATTTTTCTTATAGGCATACAGACTGGTTTCCTGCAAACACACACACAGACACGCACACACACTGTCACACTCACAACACACACTCACACTGGATATCCAGCAAACTCGTGAACACTTGGAACTGCCCTCACACACTCAGAAATGTGGATCTGAAACACTATACGCAAGAACACAAAAATACACCCATCGACTTTTTCATACAGGCATACACAATGGTTACCCGAAAACACACACACACACACACACACTCTCACACTCACAACACAGCACTCACTCTGTACCTCGGCAGAGACATCAACACTTGGAACTGCCCTCACACACTCACAAATGTGGATCTGAAACACAATACGCAAGAACACACAAATACACCCATCGACTTTTTCATACAGGCATACACAATGGTTATCGGAAAACTAACACACACACACACTGTCACACTCGCAACACAGCCTTCACACTGGGCCTCGGCAGAGCCATCAACACTTGGAACTGCCCTAACAAACTGACACACGTTTTCCCGACACACACATACACAAGAAACACACACAAACACCCATGGAATTTTTCTTACAGTCGTACACAGGGGGTTCTGAAACACACACAGACACACACACACTATCACACTCACAACACAGCACTCACACTGGGTCTCCAACACAGCCGTCAACACTTGGAACTGCTTTAACATAATCACAAACATGGTCCTGACACACACATATACAAATAACACACACAAACACCCATCGACTTTTTCTTGCAGGCATACACAATGGTTTCATGCAAACACACACACACACACACACACAAAAGTCACACTCACGACAGAGCACTCACATTGGATCTCCAGCAGAGCCATGAACACTTGGAATTACCTTAACATATTCACAAACGTGGTCCCGAAACACACATGCAGAAGAAACACACAAAAACACCCTACGACTTTTTCTTACAGACATACACAATGGTATCCAGCAAAACACACACACACACACACATACACTATCACACGCACAACACAGCACTCACACTGGGTCCCCGGCATAGCCATCAACAGTTGGAACTGCCCTAACATACTCACAAACGTGGTCCCGACACACACATACACAAGAAACACACACAAACTCCCATTGACTTTTACTTACAGTCATGCACAATGGTTTCCACAAACACACACACACACACACTATCACACTCACAACACAGCATTCACACTGGCACTTGAATCTGCCCTAACATACAAACAAACGTGGTCCCGACACACACATACACAAGAAACACACACAATCACCCATCAACATTTTGTTACAGGCAGACAGAGTGGGGTTTCCCCAAACACACACACACACACACACACACTGTCACACTAACAGCACACTACGCACACTGGGCCTCGGCAGAGCCATCAACACTTGGAACTGCCCTAACATACTCACAAACGTTCTCCCGACACACACATACACAAGAAACACACACAAACACCCATCGACTTTTTCTTACAGGCATACACAACGGTTTCCCGTGAACACACACACACACAGTCACACTTACAACACAGCACTCACAATGGGTATCCAGCAGAACCATCAACACTTGGAACTGCCCTAAAATATTGACAAATGTGGTCGCGACACACACATACACATGAAACTCACACAAACATCCATCGCCTTATTCTTACAGGCATACACAATGTTTTCCCGCCAACACAAACACACACAGAAACACACACTGCCACACTCACAACACAGCATTCACACTGGCACTTGGAACTGCCACAACATACTCACATACGTGGTCCCGACACACACATACACAAGAAACACACACAAACACCCATCGACTTTTTCTTAGAAGCATACACTGTGGGGTTCCCCCAAACACACACACACACAAAGAGACACACACACACTATCACACTCACAACACAGCACTCTCACTGGGTCTCCAGCAGAGCCATCAACACTTGGAACTGCCCTAACATATTCACAAATGTGGTCCCGACACACACATACAGAAGAAACGCACACAAACACCCATGGAATTTTTCTTATAAGCATACAGACTGGTTTCCTGCAAACACACACACAGACACGCACACACACTGTCACACTCACAACACACACTCACACTGGATATCCAGCAAACTCGTGAACACTTGGAACTGCCCTCACACACTCACAAATGTGGATCTGAAACACAATACGCAAGAACACACAAATACACCCATCGACTTTTTCATACAGGCATACACAATGGTTACCCGAAAACACACACACACACACACTGTCACACTCGCAACACAGCACTCACACTGGGCCTCGGCATAGCCATCAACACTTGGAACTGCCCTAACATACTCACAAACGTTTTCCCGACACACACATACACAAGAAACACACACAAACACCCATCGACTTTTTCTTACAGGCGTACACAGGGGGTTCTGAAACACACACAGACACACACACACTATCACACTCACAACACAGCACTCACACTGGGTCTCCAACACAGCCGTCAACACTTGGAACTGCTTTAACATAATCACAAACATGGTCCTGACACACACATATACAAATAACACACACAAACACCCATCGACTTTTTCTTGCAGGCATACACAATGGTTTCCTGCAAACACACACACACACACACACAAAAGTCACACTCACGACAGAGCACTCACATTGGATCTCCAGCAGAGCCATGAACACTTGGAATTACCTTAACATATTCACAAACGTGGTCCCGAAACACACATGCAGAAGAAACACACAAAAACACCCTACGACTTTTTCTTACAGACATACACAATGGTATCCAGCAAAACACACACACACACACACACATACACTATCACACGCACAACACAGCACTCACACTGGGTCCCCGGCATAGCCATCAACAGTTGGAACTGCCCTAACATACTCACAAACGTGGTCCCAACACACACATACACAAGAAACACACACAAACTCCCATTGACTTTTACTTACAGTCATGCACAATGGTTTCCGCAAACACACACACAAACACTATCACACTTACAACACAGCATTCACACTGGACTTGAATCTGCCCTAACATACAAACAAACGTGGTCCCGACACACACATACACAAGAAACACACACAAACAGCCATCAACTTTTTGTTACAGGCAGACAGAGTGGGGTTTCCCCAAACACACACACACACACACACACACACTGTCACACTAACAGCACACTACGCACACTGGGCCTCGGCAGAGCCATCAACACTTGGAACTGCCCTAACATACTCACAAACGTTTTCCCGACACACACATACACAAGAAACACACACAAACACCCATCGACTTTTTCTTACAGGCATACACAACGGTTTCCCGCGAACACACACACACAGTCACACTTACAACACAGCACTCACAATGGGTATCCAGCAGAACCATCAACACTTGGAACTGCCCTAAAATATTGACAAATGTGGTCGCGACACACACATACACATGAAACTCACACAAACATCCATCGACTTATTCTTACAGGCATACACAATGTTTTCCCGCCAACACAAACACACGCAGAAACACACACTGCCACACTCACAACACAGCATTCACACTGGCACTTGGAACTGCCACAACATACTCACATACGTGGTCCCGACACACATACACAAGAAACACACACAAACACCCATCGACTTTTTCTTAGAAGCATACACTGTGGGGTTCCCCCAAACACACACACACACAGAGACACACACACACTATCACACTCACAACACAGCACTCTCACTGGGTCTCCAGCAGAGCCATCAACACTTGGAACTGCCCTAACATATTCACAAATGTGGTCCCGACACACACATACAGAAGAAACACACACAAACACCCATGGAATTTTTCTTCTAGGCATACAGACTGGTTTCCTGCAAACACACACACAGACACGCACACACACTGTCACACTCACAACACGCACTCACACTGGATATCCAGCAAACTCGTGAACACTTGGAACTGCCCTCACACACTCAGAAATGTGGATCTGAAACACAATACGCAAGAACACACAAATACACCCATCGACTTTTTCATACAGGCATACACAATGGTTACCCGAAAACACACACACACACACACTGTCACACTCACAACACAGCACTCACTCTGTACCTCGGCAGAGACATCAACACTTGGAACTGCCCTCACACACTCACAAATGTGGATCTGAAACACAATACGCAAGAACACACAAATACACCCATCGACTTTTTCATACAGGCATACACAATGGTTACCGGAAAACACACACACACACACACACACACTGTCACACTCGCAACACAGCACTCACACTGGGCCTCGGCAGAGCCATCAACACTTGGAATTGCCCTAACATACTCACAAACGTTTTCCCGACACACACATACACAAGAAACACACACAAACACCCATCGACTTTTTCTTACAGGCGTACACAGGGGGTTCTGAAACACACACAGACACACACACACTATCACACTCACAACACAGCACTCACACTGGGTCTCCAACACAGCCGTCAACACTTGGAACTGCTTTAACATAATCACAAACATGGTCCTGACACACACATATACAAATAACACACACAAACACCCATCGACTTTTTCTTGCAGGCATACACAATGGTTTCCTGCAAACACACACACACACACACACACAAAAGGCACACTCACGACAGAGCACTCACATTGGATCTCCAGCAGAGCCATGAACACTTGGAATTACCTTAACATATTCACAAACGTGGTCCCGAAACACACATGCAGAAGAAACACACAAAAACACCCTACGACTTTTTCTTACAGACATACACAATGGTATCCAGCAAAACACACACACACACACACACATACACTATCACACGCACAACACAGCACTCACACTGGGTCCCCGGCATAGCCATCAACAGTTGGAACTGCCCTAACATACTCACAAACGTGGTCCCGACACACACATACACAAGAAACACACACAAACTCCCATTGACTTTTACTTACAGTCATGCACAATGGTTTCCGCAAACACACACACACACACTATCACACTCACAACACAGCATTCACACTGGCACTTGAATCTGCCCTAACATACAAACAAACGTTGTCCCGACACACACATACACAAGAAACACACACAAACAGCCATCAACTTTTTGTTACAGGCAGACAGAGTGGGGTTTCCCCAAACACACACACACACACACACACACACACTGTCACACTAACAGCACACTACGCACACTGGGCCTCGGCAGAGCCATCAACACTTGGAACTGCCCTAACATACTCACAAACGTTTTCCCGACACACACATACACAAGAAACACACACAAACACCCATCGACTTTTTCTTACAGGCATACACAACGGTTTCCCGCGAACACACACACACACAGTCACACTTACAACACAGCACTCACAATGGGTATCCAGCAGAACCATCAACACTTGGAACTGCCCTAAAATATTGACAAATGTGGTCGCGACACACACATACACATGAAACTCACACAAACATCCATCGACTTATTCTTACAGGCATACACAATGTTTAACCGCCAACACAAACACACACAGAAACACACACTGCCACACTCACAACACAGCATTCACACTGGCACTTGGAACTGCCACAACATACTCACATACGTGGTCCCGACACACACATACACAAGAAACACAAACAAACACCCATCGACTTTTTCTTAGAAGCATACACTGTGGGGTTCCCCCAAACACACACACACACACAGAGACACACACACACTATCACACTCACAACACAGCACTCTCACTGGGTCTCCAGCAGAGCCATCAACACTTGGAACTGCCCTAACATATTCACAAATGTGGTCCCGACACACACATACAGAAGAAACACACACAAACACCCATCGAATTTTTCTTATAGGCATACAGACTGGTTTCCTGCAAACACACACACAGACACGCACACACACTGTCACACTCACAACACACACTCACACTGGATATCCAGCAAACTCGTGAACACTTGGAACTGCCCTCACACACTCAGAAATGTGGATCTGAAACACAATACGCAAGAACACACAAATACACCCATCGACTTTTTCATACAGGCATACACAATGGTTACCCGAAAACACACACACACACACACACACACTCTCACACTCACAACACAGCACTCACTCTGTACCTCGGCAGAGACATCAACACTTGGAACTGCCCTCACACACTCACAAATGTGGATCTGAAACACAATACGCAAGAACACACAAATACACCCATCGACTTTTTCATACAGGCATACACAATGGTTACCGGAAAACACACACACACACACACACACTGTCACACTCGCAACACAGCCTTCACACTGGGCCTCGGCAGAGCCATCAACACTTGGAACTGCCCTAACATACTGACAAACGTTTTCCCGACACACACATACACAAGAAACACACACAAACACCCATCGACTTTTTCTTACAGGCGTACACAGGGGGTTCTGAAACACACACAGACACACACACACTATCACACTCACAACACAGCACTCACACTGGGTCTCCAACACAGCCGTCAACACTTGGAACTGCTTTAACATAATCACAAACATGGTCCTGACACACACATATACAAATAACACACACAAACACCCATCGACTTTTTCTTGCAGGCATACACAATGGTTTCCTGCAAACACACACACACACACACACACACAAAAGTCACACTCACGACAGAGCACTCACATTGGATCTCCAGCAGAGCCATGAACACTTGGAATTACCTTAACATATTCACAAACGTGGTCCCGAAACACACATGCAGAAGAAACACACAAAAACACCCTACGACTTTTTCTTACAGACATACACAATGGTATCCAGCAAAACACACACACACACACACATACACTATCACACGCACAACACAGCACTCACACTGGGTCCCCGGCATAGCCATCAACAGTTGGAACTGCCCTAACATACTCACAAACGTGGTCCCGACACACACATACACAAGAAACACACACAAACTCCCATTGACTTTTACTTACAGTCATGCACAATGGTTTCCGCAAACACACACACACACACACTATCACACTCACAACACAGCATTCACACTGGCACTTGAATCTGCCCTGACATACAAACAAACGTGGTCCCGACACACACATACACAAGAAACACACACAAACACCCATCAACATTTTGTTACAGGCAGACAGAGTGGGGTTTCCCCAAACACACACACACACACACACACACACACTGTCACACTAACAGCACAGTACGCACACTGGGCCTCGGCAGAGCCATCAACACTTGGAACTGCCCTAACATACTCACAAACATTTTCCCGACACACACATACACAAGAAACACACACAAACACCCATCGACTTTTTCTTACAGGCATACACAACGGTTTCCCGCGAACACACACACACACAGTCACACTTACAACACAGCACTCACAATGGGTATCCAGCAGAACCATCAACACTTGGAACTGCCCTAAAATATTGACAAATGTGGTCGCGACACACACATACACATGAAACTCACACAAACATCCATCGACTTATTCTTACAGGCATACACAATGTTTTCCCGCCAACACAAACACACACAGAAACACACACTGCCACACTCACAACACAGCATTCACACTGGCACTTGGAACTGCCACAACATACTCACATACGTGGTCCCGACACACACATACACAAGAAACACACACAAACACCCATCGACTTTTTCTTAGAAGCATACACTGTGGGGTTCCCCCAAACACACACACACACAGAGACACACACACACTATCACACTCACAACACAGCACTCTCACTGGGTCTCCAGCAGAGCCATCAACACTTGGAACTGCCCTAACATATTCACAAATGTGGTCCCGACACACACATACAGAAGAAACACACACAAACACCCATGGAATTTTTCTTATAGGCATACAGACTGGTTTCCTGCAAACACACACACAGACACGCACACACACTGTCACACTCACAACACACACTCACACTGGATATCCAGCAAACTCGTGAACACTTGGAACTGCCCTCACACACTCAGAAATGTGGATCTGAAACACAATACGGAAGAACACACAAATACACCCATCGACTTTTTCATACAGGCATACACAATGGTTACCCGAAAACACACACACACACACACACTCTCACACTCACAACACAGCACTCACTCTGTACCTCGGCAGAGACATCAACACTTGGAACTGCCCTCACACACTCACAAATGTGGATCTGAAACACAATACGCAAGAACACACAAATACACCCATCGACTTTTTCATACAGGCATACACAATGGTTATCGGAAAACTAACACACACACACACTGTCACACTCGCAACACAGCCTTCACACTGGGCCTCGGCAGAGCCATCAACACTTGGAACTGCCCTAACAAACTGACACACGTTTTCCCGACACACACATACACAAGAAACACACACAAACACCCATGGAATTTTTCTTACAGGCGTACACAGGGGGTTCTGAAACACACACAGACACACACACACTATCACACTCACAACACAGCACTCACACTGGGTCTCCAACACAGCCGTCAACACTTGGAACTGCTTTAACATAATCACAAACATGGTCCTGACACACACATATACAAATAACACACACAAACACCCATCGACTTTTTCTTGCAGGCATACACAATGGTTTCCTGCAAACACACACACACACACACACACAAAAGTCACACTCACGACAGAGCACTCACATTGGATCTCCAGCAGAGCCATGAACACTTGGAATTACCTTAACATATTCACAAACGTGGTCCCGAAACACACATGCAGAAGAAACACACAAAAACACCCTACGACTTTTTCTTACAGACATACACAATGGTATCCAGCAAAACACACACACACACACACATACACTATCACACGCACAACACAGCACTCACACTGGGTCCCCGGCATAGCCATCAACAGTTGGAACTGCCCTAACATACTCACAAACGTGGTCCCGACACACACATACACAAGAAACACACACAAACTCCCATTGACTTTTACTTACAGTCATGCACAATGGTTTCCGCAAACACACACACACACACACTATCACACTCACAACACAGCATTCACACTGGCACTTGAATCTGCCCTAACATACAAACAAACGTGGTCCCGACACACACATACACAAGAAACACACAGAAACACCCATCAACATTTTGTTACAGGCAGACAGAGTGGGGTTTCCCCAAACAAACACACACACACATACACTGTCACACTAACAGCACACTATGCACACTGGGCCTCGGCAGAGCCATCAACACTTGGAACTGCCCTAACATACTCACAAACGTTTTCCCGACACACACATACACAAGAAACACACACAAACACCCATCGACTTTTTCTTACAGGCATACACAACGGTTTCCCGCGAACACACACACACACAGTCACACTTACAACACAGCACTCACAATGGGTATCCAGCAGAACCATCAACACTTGGAACTGCCCTAAAATATTGACAAATGTGGTCGCGACACACACATACACATGAAACTCACACAAACATCCATCGACTTATTCTTACAGGCATACACAATGTTTTCCCGCCAACACAAACACACACAGAAACACACACTGCCACACTCACAACACAGCATTCACACTGGCACTTGGAACTGCCACAACATACTCACATACGTGGTCCCGACACACACATACACAAGAAACACACACAAACACCCATCGACTTTTTCTTAGAAGCATACACTGTGGGGTTCCCCCAAACACACACACACACAGAGACACACACACACTATCACACTCACAACACAGCACTCTCACTGGGTCTCCAGCAGAGCCATCAACACTTGGAACTGCCCTAACATATTCACAAATGTGGTCCCGACACACACATACAGAAGAAACACACACAAACACCCATGGAATTTTTCTTTAGGCATACAGACTGGTTTCCTGCAAACACACACACAGACACGCACACACACTGTCACACTCACAACACACACTCACACTGGATATCCAGCAAACTCGTGAACACTTGGAACTGCCCTCACACACTCAGAAATGTGGATCTGAAACACTATACGCAAGAACACACAAATACACCCATTGACTTTTTCATACAGGCATACACAATGGTTACCCGAAAACACACACACACACACACTCTCACACTCACAACACAGCACTCACTCTGTACCTCGGCAGAGACATCAACACTTGGAACTGCCCTCACACACTCACAAATGTGGATCTGAAACACAATACGCAAGAACACACAAATACACCCATCGACTTTTTCATACAGGCATACACAATGGTTACCCGAAAACACACACACACACACACACACACTGTCACACTCGCAACACAGCACTCACACTGGGCCTCGGCAGAGCCATCAACACTTGGAACTGCCCTAACATACTCACAAACGTTTTCCCGACACACACATACACAAGAAACACACACAAACACCCATGGAATTTTTCTTACAGGCGTACACAGGGGGTTCTGAAACACACACAGACACACACACACTATCACACTCACAACACAGCACTCACACTGGGTCTCCAACACAGCCGTCAACACTTGGAACTGCTTTAACATAATCACAAACATGGTCCTGACACACACATATACAAATAACACACACAAACACCCATCGACGTTTTCTTGCAGGCATACACAATGGTTTCCTGCAAACACACACACACACACACACACAAAAGTCACACTCACGACAGAGCACTCACATTGGATCTCCAGCAGAGCCATGAACACTTGGAATTACCTTAACATATTCACAAACGTGGTCCCGAAACACACATGCAGAAGAAACACACAAAAACACCCTACGACTTTTTCTTACAGACATACACAATGGTATCCAGCAAAACACACACACACACACACACATACACTATCACACGCACAACACAGCACTCACACTGGGTCCCCGGCATAGCCATCAACAGTTGGAACTGCCCTAACATACTCACAAACGTGGTCCCGACACACACATACACAAGAAACACACACAAACTCCCATTGACTTTTACTTACAGTCATGCACAATGGTTTCCGCAAACACACACACACTATCACACTCACAACACAGCATTCACACTGGCACTTGAATCTGCCCTAACATACAAACAAACGTGGTCCCGACACACACATACACAAGAAACACACACAAACTCCCATCAACATTTTGTTACAGGGAGACAGAGTGGGGTTTCCCCAAACACACACACACACACACACACTGTCACACGAACAGCACACTATGCACACTGGGCCTCGGCAGAGCCATCAACACTTGGAACTGCCCTAACATACTCACAAACGTTTTCCCGACACACACATACACAAGAAACACACACAAACACCCATCGAGTTTTTCTTACAGGCATACACAACGGTTTCCCGCGAACACACACACACACAGTCACACTTACAACACAGCACTCACAATGGGTATCCAGCAGAACCATCAACACTTGGAACTGCCCTAAAATATTGACAAATGTGGTCGCGACACACACATACACATGAAACTCACACACACATCCATCGACTTATTCTTACAGGCATACACAATGTTTTCCCGCCAACACAAACACACACAGAAACACACACTGCCACACTCACAACACAGCATTCACACTGGCACTTGGAACTGCCACAACATACTCACATACGTGGTCCCGACACACACATACACAAGAAACACACACAAACACCCATCGACTTTTTCTTAGAAGCATACACTGTGGGGTTCCCCCAAACACACACACACACAGAGACACACACACACTATCACACTCACAACACAGCACTCTCACTGGGTCTCCAGCAGAGCCATCAACACTTGGAACTGCCCTAACATATTCACAAATGTGGTCCCGACACACACATACAGAAGAAACACACACAAACACCCATGGAATTTTTCTTTAGGCATACAGACTGGTTTCCTGCAAACACACACACAGACACGCACACACACTGTCACACTCACAACACACACTCACACTGGATATCAAGCAAACTCGTGAACACTTGGAACTGCCCTCACACACTCAGAAATGTGGATCTGAAACACTATACGCAAGAACACACAAATACACCCATTGACTTTTTCATACAGGCATACACAATGGTTACCCGAAAACACACACACACACACACACACACTCTCACACTCACAACACAGCACTCACTCTGTACCTCGGCAGAGACATCAACACTTGGAACTGCCCTCACACATTCAGAAATGTGGATCTGAAACACTATACGCAAGAACACACAAATACACCCATCGAATTTTTCATACAGGCATACACAATGGTTACCCGAAAACACACACACACACACACACACACACTCTCACACTCACAACACAGCACTCACTCTGTACCTCGGCAGAGACATCAACACTTGGAACTGCCCTCACACACTCACAAATGTGGATCTGAAACACAATACGCAAGAACACACAAATACACCCATCGACTTTTTCATACAGGCATACACAATGGTTACCCGAAAACACACACACACACACACACACACTGTCACACTCGCAACACAGCACTCACACTGGGCCTCGGCAGAGCCATCAACACTTGGAACTGCCCTAACATACTCACAAACGTTTTCCCGACACACACATACACAAGAAACACACACAAACACCCATGGAATTTTTCTTACAGGCGTACACAGGGGGTTCTGAAACACACACAGACACACACACTATGACACTCACAACACAGCACTCACACTGGGTCTCCAACACAGCCGTCAACACTTGGAACTGCTTTAACATAATCACAAACATGGTCCTGACACACACATATACAAATAACACACACAAACACCCATCGACGTTTTCTTGCAGGCATACACAATGGTTTCCTGCAAACACACACACACACACACACACAAAAGTCACACTCACGACAGAGCACTCACATTGGATCTCCAGCAGAGCCATGAACACTTGGAATTACCTTAACATATTCACAAACGTGGTCCCGAAACACACATGCAGAAGAAACACACAAAAACACCCTACGACTTTTTCTTACAGACATACACAATGGTATCCAGCAAAACACACACACACACACACACATACACTATCACACGCACAACACAGGACTCACACTGGGTCCCCGGCATAGCCATCAACAGTTGGAACTGCCCTAACATACTCACAAACGTGGTCCCGACACACACATACACAAGAAACACACACAAACTCCCATTGACTTTTACTTACAGTCATGCACAATGGTTTCCGCAAACACACACACACACTATCACACTCACAACACAGCATTCACACTGGCACTTGAATCTGCCCTAACATACAAACAAACGTGGTCCCGACACACACATACACAAGAAACACACACAAACTCCCATCAACATTTTGTTACAGGGAGACAGAGTGGGGTTTCCCGAAACACACACACACACACACACACTGTCACACTAACAGCACACTATGCACACTGGGCCTCGGCAGAGCCATCAACACTTGGAACTGCCCTAACATACTCACAAACGTTTTCCCGACACACACATACACAAGAAACACACACAAACACCCATCGACTTTTTCTTACAGGCATACACAACGGTTTCCCGCGAACACACACACACAGAGTCACACTTACAACACAGCACTCACAATGGGTATCCAGCAGAACCATCAACACTTGGAACTGCCCTAAAATATTGACAAATGTGGTCGCGACACACACATACACATGAAACTCACACAAACATCCATCGACTTATTCTTACAGGCATACACAATGTTTTCCCGCCAACACAAACACACACAGAAACACACACTGCCACACTCACAACACAGCATTCACACTGGCACTTGGAACTGCCACAACATACTCACATATGTGGTCCCGACACACACATACACAAGAAACACACACAAACACCCATCGACTTTTTCTTAGAAGCATACACTGTCGGGTTCCCCCAAACACACACACACAGAGACACACACACACTATCACACTCACAACACAGCACTCTCACTGGGTCTCCAGCAGAGCCATCAACACTTGGAACTGCCCTAACATATTCACAAATGTGGTCCCGACACACACATACAGAAGAAACACACACAAACACCCATGGAATTTTTCTTATAGGCATACAGACTGGTTTCCTGCAAACACACACACAGACACGCACACACACTGTCACACTCACAACACACACTCACACTGGATATCCAGCAAACTCGTGAACACTTGGAACTGCCCTCACACACTCAGAAATGTGGATCTGAAACACAATACGCAAGAACACACAAATACACCCATCGACTTTTTCATACAGGCATACACAATGGTTACCCGAAAACACACACACACACACACTGTCACACTCGCAACACAGCACTCACACTGGGCCTCGGCATAGCCATCAACATTTGGAACTGCCCTAACATACTCACAAACGTTTTCCCGACACACACATACACAAGAAACACACACAAACACCCATCGACTTTTTCTTACAGGCGTACACAGGGGGTTCTGAAACACACACAGACACACACACACTATCACACTCACAACACAGCACTCACACTGGGTCTCCAACACAGCCGTCAACACTTGGAACTGCTTTAACATAATCACAAACATGGTCCTGACACACACATATACAAATAACACACACAAACACCCATCGACTTTTTCTTGCAGGCATACACAATGGTTTCCTGCAAACACACACACACACACACACACAAAAGTCACACTCACGACAGAGCACTCACATTGGATCTCCAGCAGAGCCATGAACACTTGGAATTACCTTAACATATTCACAAACGTGGTCCCGAAACACACATGCAGAAGAAACACACAAAAACACCCTACGACTTTTTCTTACAGACATACACAATGGTATCCAGCAAAACACACACACACACACACACATACACTATCACACGCACAACACAGCACTCACACTGGGTCCCCGGCATAGCCATCAACAGTTGGAACTGCCCTAACATACTCACAAACGTGGTCCCAACACACACATACACAAGAAACACACACAAACTCCCATTGACTTTTACTTACAGTCATGCACAATGGTTTCCGCAAACACACACACAAACACTATCACACTTACAACACAGCATTCACACTGGACTTGAATCTGCCCTAACATACAAACAAACGTGGTCCCGACACACACATACACAAGAAACACACACAAACAGCCATCAACTTTTTGTTACAGGCAGACAGAGTGGGGTTTCCCCAAACACACACACACACACACACACACACTGTCACACTAACAGCACACTACGCACACTGGGCCTCGGCAGAGCCATCAACACTTGGAACTGCCCTAACATACTCACAAACGTTTTCCCGACACACACATACACAAGAAACACACACAAACACCCATCGACTTTTTCTTACAGGCATACACAACGGTTTCCCGCGAACACACACACACAGTCACACTTACAACACAGCACTCACAATGGGTATCCAGCAGAACCATCAACACTTGGAACTGCCCTAAAATATTGACAAATGTGGTCGCGACACACACATACACATGAAACTCACACAAACATCCATCGACTTATTCTTACAGGCATACACAATGTTTTCCCGCCAACACAAACACACGCAGAAACACACACTGCCACACTCACAACACAGCATTCACACTGGCACTTGGAACTGCCACAACATACTCACATACGTGGTCCCGACACACATACACAAGAAACACACACAAACACCCATCGACTTTTTCTTAGAAGCATACACTGTGGGGTTCCCCCAAACACACACACACACAGAGACACACACACACTATCACACTCACAACACAGCACTCTCACTGGGTCTCCAGCAGAGCCATCAACACTTGGAACTGCCCTAACATATTCACAAATGTGGTCCCGACACACACATACAGAAGAAACACACACAAACACCCATGGAATTTTTCTTCTAGGCATACAGACTGGTTTCCTGCAAACACACACACAGACACGCACACACACTGTCACACTCACAACACGCACTCACACTGGATATCCAGCAAACTCGTGAACACTTGGAACTGCCCTCACACACTCAGAAATGTGGATCTGAAACACAATACGCAAGAACACACAAATACACCCATCGACTTTTTCATACAGGCATACACAATGGTTACCCGAAAACACACACACACACACACTGTCACACTCACAACACAGCACTCACTCTGTACCTCGGCAGAGACATCAACACTTGGAACTGCCCTCACACACTCACAAATGTGGATCTGAAACACAATACGCAAGAACACACAAATACACCCATCGACTTTTTCATACAGGCATACACAATGGTTACCCGAAAACACACACACACACACACACACACTGTCACACTCGCAACACAGCACTCACACTGGGCCTCGGCAGAGCCATCAACACTTGGAACTGCCCTAACATACTCACAAACGTTTTCCCGACACACACATACACAAGAAACACACACAAACACCCATGGAATTTTTCTTACAGGCGTACACAGGGGGTTCTGAAACACACACAGACACACACACTATCACACTCACAACACAGCACTCACACTGGGTCTCCAACACAGCCGTCAACACTTGGAACTGCTTTAACATAATCACAAACATGGTCCTGACACACACATATACAAATAACACACACAAACACCCATCGACGTTTTCTTGCAGGCATACACAATGGTTTCCTGCAAACACACACACACACACACACACAAAAGTCACACTCACGACAGAGCACTCACATTGGATCTCCAGCAGAGCCATGAACACTTGGAATTACCTTAACATATTCACAAACGTGGTCCCGAAACACACATGCAGAAGAAACACACAAAAACACCCTACGACTTTTTCTTACAGACATACACAATGGTATCCAGCAAAACACACACACACACACACACATACACTATCACACGCACAACACAGGACTCACACTGGGTCCCCGGCATAGCCATCAACAGTTGGAACTGCCCTAACATACTCACAAACGTGGTCCCGACACACACATACACAAGAAACACACACAAACTCCCATTGACTTTTACTTACAGTCATGCACAATGGTTTCCGCAAACACACACACACACTATCACACTCACAACACAGCATTCACACTGGCACTTGAATCTGCCCTAACATACAAACAAACGTGGTCCCGACACACACATACACAAGAAACACACACAAACTCCCATCAACATTTTGTTACAGGGAGACAGAGTGGGGTTTCCCGAAACACACACACACACACACACACTGTCACACTAACAGCACACTATGCACACTGGGCCTCGGCAGAGCCATCAACACTTGGAACTGCCCTAACATACTCACAAACGTTTTCCCGACACACACATACACAAGAAACACACACAAACACCCATCGACTTTTTCTTACAGGCATACACAACGGTTTCCCGCGAACACACACACACAGAGTCACACTTACAACACAGCACTCACAATGGGTATCCAGCAGAACCATCAACACTTGGAACTGCCCTAAAATATTGACAAATGTGGTCGCGACACACACATACACATGAAACTCACACAAACATCCATCGACTTATTCTTACAGGCATACACAATGTTTTCCCGCCAACACAAACACACACAGAAACACACACTGCCACACTCACAACACAGCATTCACACTGGCACTTGGAACTGCCACAACATACTCACATACGTGGTCCCGACACACACATACACAAGAAACACACACAAACACCCATCGACTTTTTCTTAGAAGCATACACTGTCGGGTTCCCCCAAACACACACACACAGAGACACACACACACTATCACACTCACAACACAGCACTCTCACTGGGTCTCCAGCAGAGCCATCAACACTTGGAACTGCCCTAACATATTCACAAATGTGGTCCCGACACACACATACAGAAGAAACACACACAAACACCCATGGAATTTTTCTTATAGGCATACAGACTGGTTTCCTGCAAACACACACACAGACACGCACACACACTGTCACACTCACAACACACACTCACACTGGATATCCAGCAAACTCGTGAACACTTGGAACTGCCCTCACACACTCAGAAATGTGGATCTGAAACACAATACGCAAGAACACACAAATACACCCATCGACTTTTTCATACAGGCATACACAATGGTTACCCGAAAACACACACACACACACACTGTCACACTCGCAACACAGCACTCACACTGGGCCTCGGCATAGCCATCAACACTTGGAACTGCCCTAACATACTCACAAACGTTTTCCCGACACACACATACACAAGAAACACACACAAACACCCATCGACTTTTTCTTACAGGCGTACACAGGGGGTTCTGAAACACACACAGACACACACACACTATCACACTCACAACACAGCACTCACACTGGGTCTCCAACACAGCCGTCAACACTTGGAACTGCTTTAACATAATCACAAACATGGTCCTGACACACACATATACAAATAACACACACAAACACCCATCGACTTTTTCTTGCAGGCATACACAATGGTTTCCTGCAAACACACACACACACACACACACAAAAGTCACACTCACGACAGAGCACTCACATTGGATCTCCAGCAGAGCCATGAACACTTGGAATTACCTTAACATATTCACAAACGTGGTCCCAAAACACACATGCAGAAGAAACACACAAAAACACCCTACGACTTTTTCTTACAGACATACACAATGGTATCCAGCAAAACACACACACACACACACACATACACTATCACACGCACAACACAGCACTCACACTGGGTCCCCGGCATAGCCATCAACAGTTGGAACTGCCCTAACATACTCACAAACGTGGTCCCAACACACACATACACAAGAAACACACACAAACTCCCATTGACTTTTACTTACAGTCATGCACAATGGTTTCCGCAAACACACACACAAACACTATCACACTTACAACACAGCATTCACACTGGACTTGAATCTGCCCTAACATACAAACAAACGTGGTCCCGACACACACATACACAAGAAACACACACAAACAGCCATCAACTTTTTGTTACAGGCAGACAGAGTGGGGTTTCCCCAAACACACACACACACACACACACACACTGTCACACTAACAGCACACTACGCACACTGGGCCTCGGCAGAGCCATCAACACTTGGAACTGCCCTAACATACTCACAAACGTTTTCCCGACACACACATACACAAGAAACACACACAAACACCCATCGACTTTTTCTTACAGGCATACACAACGGTTTCCCGCGAACACACACACACAGTCACACTTACAACACAGCACTCACAATGGGTATCCAGCAGAACCATCAACACTTGGAACTGCCCTAAAATATTGACAAATGTGGTCGCGACACACACATACACATGAAACTCACACAAACATCCATCGACTTATTCTTACAGGCATACACAATGTTTTCCCGCCAACACAAACACACGCAGAAACACACACTGCCACACTCACAACACAGCATTCACACTGGCACTTGGAACTGCCACAACATACTCACATACGTGGTCCCGACACACATACACAAGAAACACACACAAACACCCATCGACTTTTTCTTAGAAGCATACACTGTGGGGTTCCCCCAAACACACACACACACAGAGACACACACACACTATCACACTCACAACACAGCACTCTCACTGGGTCTCCAGCAGAGCCATCAACACTTGGAACTGCCCTAACATATTCACAAATGTGGTCCCGACACACACATACAGAAGAAACACACACAAACACCCATGGAATTTTTCTTCTAGGCATACAGACTGGTTTCCTGCAAACACACACACAGACACGCACACACACTGTCACACTCACAACACGCACTCACACTGGATATCCAGCAAACTCGTGAACACTTGGAACTGCCCTCACACACTCAGAAATGTGGATCTGAAACACAATACGCAAGAACACACAAATACACCCATCGACTTTTTCATACAGGCATACACAATGGTTACCCGAAAACACACACACACACACACTGTCACACTCACAACACAGCACTCACTCTGTACCTCGGCAGAGACATCAACACTTGGAACTGCCCTCACACACTCACAAATGTGGATCTGAAACACAATACGCAAGAACACACAAATACACCCATCGACTTTTTCATACAGGCATACACAATGGTTACCGGAAAACACACACACACACACACACACACTGTCACACTCGCAACACAGCACTCACACTGGGCCTCGGCAGAGCCATCAACACTTGGAATTGCCCTAACATACTCACAAACGTTTTCCCGACACACACATACACAAGAAACACACACAAACACCCATCGACTTTTTCTTACAGGCGTACACAGGGGGTTCTGAAACACACACAGACACACACACACTATCACACTCACAACACAGCACTCACACTGGGTCTCCAACACAGCCGTCAACACTTGGAACTGCTTTAACATAATCACAAACATGGTCCTGACACACACATATACAAATAACACACACAAACACCCATCGACTTTTTCTTGCAGGCATACACAATGGTTTCCTGCAAACACACACACACACACACACACAAAAGGCACACTCACGACAGAGCACTCACATTGGATCTCCAGCAGAGCCATGAACACTTGGAATTACCTTAACATATTCACAAACGTGGTCCCGAAACACACATGCAGAAGAAACACACAAAAACACCCTACGACTTTTTCTTACAGACATACACAATGGTATCCAGCAAAACACACACACACACACACACATACACTATCACACGCACAACACAGCACTCACACTGGGTCCCCGGCATAGCCATCAACAGTTGGAACTGCCCTAACATACTCACAAACGTGGTACCGACACACACATACACAAGAAACACACACAAACTCCCATTGACTTTTACTTACAGTCATGCACAATGGTTTCCGCAAACACACACACACACACTATCACACTCACAACACAGCATTCACACTGGCACTTGAATCTGCCCTAACATACAAACAAACGTTGTCCCGACACACACATACACAAGAAACACACACAAACAGCCATCAACTTTTTGTTACAGGCAGACAGAGTGGGGTTTCCCCAAACACACACACACACACACACACACACACACTGTCACACTAACAGCACACTACGCACACTGGGCCTCGGCAGAGCCATCAACACTTGGAACTGCCCTAACATACTCACAAACGTTTTCCCGACACACACATACACAAGAAACACACACAAACACCCATCGACTTTTTCTTACAGGCATACACAACGGTTTCCCGCGAACACACACACACACAGTCACACTTACAACACAGCACTCACAATGGGTATCCAGCAGAACCATCAACACTTGGAACTGCCCTAAAATATTGACAAATGTGGTCGCGACACACACATACACATGAAACTCACACAAACATCCATCGACTTATTCTTACAGGCATACACAATGTTTAACCGCCAACACAAACACACACAGAAACACACACTGCCACACTCACAACACAGCATTCACACTGGCACTTGGAACTGCCACAACATACTCACATACGTGGTCCCGACACACACATACACAAGAAACACAAACAAACACCCATCGACTTTTTCTTAGAAGCATACACTGTGGGGTTCCCCCAAACACACACACACACACAGAGACACACACACACTATCACACTCACAACACAGCACTCTCACTGGGTCTCCAGCAGAGCCATCAACACTTGGAACTGCCCTAACATATTCACAAATGTGGTCCCGACACACACATACAGAAGAAACACACACAAACACCCATCGAATTTTTCTTATAGGCATACAGACTGGTTTCCTGCAAACACACACACAGACACGCACACACACTGTCACACTCACAACACACACTCACACTGGATATCCAGCAAACTCGTGAACACTTGGAACTGCCCTCACACACTCAGAAATGTGGATCTGAAACACAATACGCAAGAACACACAAATACACCCATCGACTTTTTCATACAGGCATACACAATGGTTACCCGAAAACACACACACACACACACACACACTCTCACACTCACAACACAGCACTCACTCTGTACCTCGGCAGAGACATCAACACTTGGAACTGCCCTCACACACTCACAAATGTGGATCTGAAACACAATACGCAAGAACACACAAATACACCCATCGACTTTTTCATACAGGCATACACAATGGTTACCGGAAAACACACACACACACACACACTGTCACACTCGCAACACAGCCTTCACACTGGGCCTCGGCAGAGCCATCAACACTTGGAACTGCCCTAACATACTGACAAACGTTTTCCCGACACACACATACACAAGAAACACACACAAACACCCATCGACTTTTTCTTACAGGCGTACACAGGGGGTTCTGAAACACACACAGACACACACACACTATCACACTCACAACACAGCACTCACACTGGGTCTCCAACACAGCCGTCAACACTTGGAACTGCTTTAACATAATCACAAACATGGTCCTGACACACACATATACAAATAACACACACAAACACCCATCGACTTTTTCTTGCAGGCATACACAATGGTTTCCTGCAAACACACACACAAACACACACACACACACACAAAAGTCACACTCACGACAGAGCACTCACATTGGATCTCCAGCAGAGCCATGAACACTTGGAATTACCTTAACATATTCACAAACGTGGTCCCGAAACACACATGCAGAAGAAACACACAAAAACACCCTACGACTTTTTCTTACAGACATACACAATGGTATCCAGCAAAACACACACACACACACACATACACTATCACACGCACAACACAGCACTCACACTGGGTCCCCGGCATAGCCATCAACAGTTGGAACTGCCCTAACATACTCACAAACGTGGTCCCGACACACACATACACAAGAAACACACACAAACTCCCATTGACTTTTACTTACAGTCATGCACAATGGTTTCCGCAAACACACACACACACACACTATCACACTCACAACACAGCATTCACACTGGCACTTGAATCTGCCCTGACATACAAACAAACGTGGTCCCGACACACACATACACAAGAAACACACACAAACACCCATCAACATTTTGTTACAGGCAGACAGAGTGGGGTTTCCCCAAACACACACACACACACACACACACACACACACACTGTCACACTAACAGCACAGTACGCACACTGGGCCTCGGCAGAGCCATCAACACTTGGAACTGCCCTAACATACTCACAAACATTTTCCCGACACACACATACACAAGAAACACACACAAACACCCATCGACTTTTTCTTACAGGCATACACAACGGTTTCCCGCGAACACACACACACAGAGTCACACTTACAACACAGCACTCACAATGGGTATCCAGCAGAACCATCAACACTTGGAACTGCCCTAAAATATTGACAAATGTGGTCGCGACACACACATACACATGAAACTCACACAAACATCCATCGACTTATTCTTACAGGCATACACAATGTTTTCCCGCCAACACAAACACACACAGAAACACACACTGCCACACTCACAACACAGCATTCACACTGGCACTTGGAACTGCCACAACATACTCACATACGTGGTCCCGACACACACATACACAAGAAACACACACAAACACCCATCGACTTTTTCTTAGAAGCATACACTGTGGGGTTCCCCCAAACACACACACACACAGAGACACACACACACTATCACACTCACAACACAGCACTCTCACTGGGTCTCCAGCAGAGCCATCAACACTTGGAACTGCCCTAACATATTCACAAATGTGGTCCCGACACACACATACAGAAGAAACACACACAAACACCCATCGAATTTTTCTTATAGGCATACAGACTGGTTTCCTGCAAACACACACACAGACACGCACACACACTGTCACACTCACAACACACACTCACACTGGATATCCAGCAAACTCGTGAACACTTGGAACTGCCCTCACACACTCAGAAATGTGGATCTGAAACACAATACGGAAGAACACACAAATACACCCATCGACTTTTTCATACAGGCATACACAATGGTTACCCGAAAACACACACACACACACACACACTCTCACACTCACAACACAGCACTCACTCTGTACCTCGGCAGAGACATCAACACTTGGAACTGCCCTCACACACTCACAAATGTGGATCTGAAACACAATACGCAAGAACACACAAATACACCCATCGACTTTTTCATACAGGCATACACAATGGTTATCGGAAAACTAACACACACACACACTGTCACACTCGCAACACAGCCTTCACACTGGGCCTCGGCAGAGCCATCAACACTTGGAACTGCCCTAACAAACTGACACACGTTTTCCCGACACACACATACACAAGAAACACACACAAACACCCATGGAATTTTTCTTACAGGCGTACACAGGGGGTTCTGAAACACACACAGACACACACACACTATCACACTCACAACACAGCACTCACACTGGGTCTCCAACACAGCCGTCAACACTTGGAACTGCTTTAACATAATCACAAACATGGTCCTGACACACACATATACAAATAACACACACAAACACCCATCGACTTTTTCTTGCAGGCATACACAATGGTTTCATGCAAACACACACACACACACACACACACAAAAGGCACACTCACGACAGAGCACTCACATTGGATCTCCAGCAGAGCCATGAACACTTGGAATTACCTTAACATATTCACAAACGTGGTCCCGAAACACACATGCAGAAGAAACACACAAAAACACCCTACGACTTTTTCTTACAGACATACACAATGGTATCCAGCAAAACACACACACACACACACATACACTATCACACGCACAACACAGCACTCACACTGGGTCCCCGGCATAGCCATCAACAGTTGGAACTGCCCTAACATACTCACAAACGTGGTCCCGACACACACATACACAAGAAACACACACAAACTCCCATTGACTTTTACTTACAGTCATGCACAATGGTTTCCGCAAACACACACACACACACACTATCACACTCACAACACAGCATTCACACTGGCACTTGAATCTGCCCTAACATACAAACAAACGTGGTCCCGACACACACATACACAAGAAACACACACAAACACCCATCAACATTTTGTTACAGGCAGACAGAGTGGGGTTTCCCCAAACAAACACACACACACATACACTGTCACACTAACAGCACACTATGCACACTGGGCCTCGGCAGGGCCATCAACACTTGTAACTGCCCTAACATACTCACAAACGTTTTCCCGACACACACATACACAAGAAACACACACAAACACCCATCGACTTTTTCTTACAGGCATACACAACGGTTTCCCGCGAACACACACACACACAGTCACACTTACAACACAGCACTCACAATGGGTATCCAGCAGAACCATCAACACTTGGAACTGCCCTAAAATATTGACAAATGTGGTCGCGACACACACATACACATGAAACTCACACAAACATCCATCGACTTATTCTTACAGGCATACACAATGTTTTCCCGCCAACACAAACACACACAGAAACACACACTGCCACACTCACAACACAGCATTCACACTGGCACTTGGAACTGCCACAACATACTCACATACGTGGTCCCGACACACACATACACAAGAAACACACACAAACACCCATCGACTTTTTCTTAGAAGCATACACTGTGGGGTTCCCCCAAACACACACACACACAGAGACACACACACACTATCACACTCACAACACAGCACTCTCACTGGGTCTCCAGCAGAGCCATCAACACTTGGAACTGCCCTAACATATTCACAAATGTGGTCCCGACACACACATACAGAAGAAACACACACAAACACCCATGGAATTTTTCTTATAGGCATACAGACTGGTTTCCTGCAAACACACACACAGACACGCACACACACTGTCACACTCACAACACACACTCACACTGGATATCCAGCAAACTCGTGAACACTTGGAACTGCCCTCACACACTCAGAAATGTGGATCTGAAACACTATACGCAAGAACACACAAATACACCCATCGACTTTTTCATACAGGCATACACAGTGGTTACCCGAAAACACACATACACACACACACACACTCTCACACTCACAACACAGCACTCACTCTGTACCTCGGCAGAGACATCAACACTTGGAACTGCCCTCACACACTCACAAATGTGGATCTGAAACACAATACGCAAGAACACACAAATACACCCATCGATTTTTCATACAGGCATACACAATGGTTACCCGAAAACACACACACACACACACACACTGTCACACTCGCAACACAGCACTCACACTGGGCCTCGGCAGAGCCATCAACACTTGGAACTGCCCTAACATACTCACAAACGTTTTCCCGACACACACATACACAAGAAACACACACAAACACCCATGGAATTTTTCTTACAGGCGTACACAGGGGGTTCTGAAACACACACAGACACACACACACTATCACACTCACAACACAGCACTCACACTGGGTCTCCAACACAGCCGTCAACACTTGGAACTGCTTTAACATAATCACAAACATGGTCCTGACACACACATATACAAATAACACACACAAACACCCATCGACGTTTTCTTGCAGGCATACACAATGGTTTCCTGCAAACACACACACACACACACACACAAAAGTCACACTCACGACAGAGCACTCACATTGGATCTCCAGCAGAGCCATGAACACTTGGAATTACCTTAACATATTCACAAACGTGGTCCCGAAACACACATGCAGAAGAAACACACAAAAACACCCTACGACTTTTTCTTACAGACATACACAATGGTATCCAGCAAAACACACACACACACACACACATACACTATCACACGCACAACACAGCACTCACACTGGGTCCCCGGCATAGCCATCAACAGTTGGAACTGCCCTAACATACTCACAAACGTGGTCCCGACACACACATACACAAGAAACACACACAAACTCCCATTGACTTTTACTTACAGTCATGCACAATGGTTTCCGCAAACACACACACACTATCACACTCACAACACAGCATTCACACTGGCACTTGAATCTGCCCTAACATACAAACAAACGTGGTCCCGACACACACATACACAAGAAACACACACAAACTCCCATCAACATTTTGTTACAGGGAGACAGAGTGGGGTTTCCCCAAACACACACACACACACACACACACTGTCACACTAACAGCACACTATGCACACTGGGCCTCGGCAGAGCCATCAACACTTGGAACTGCCCTAACATACTCACAAACGTTTTCCCGACACACACATACACAAGAAACACACACAAACACCCATCGAGTTTTTCTTACAGGCATACACAACGGTTTCCCGCGAACACACACACACACAGTCACACTTACAACACAGCACTCACAATGGGTATCCAGCAGAACCATCAACACTTGGAACTGCCCTAAAATATTGACAAATGTGGTCGCGACACACACATACACATGAAACTCACACAAACATCCATCGACTTATTCTTACAGGCATACACAATGTTTTCCCGCCAACACAAACACACACAGAAACACACACTGCCACACTCACAACACAGCATTCACACTGGCACTTGGAACTGCCACAACATACTCACATACGTGGTCCCGACACACACATACACAAGAAACACACACAAACACCCATCGACTTTTTCTTAGAAGCATACACTGTGGGGTTCCCCCAAACACACACACACACAGAGACACACACACACTATCACACTCACAACACAGCACTCTCACTGGGTCTCCAGCAGAGCCATCAACACTTGGAACTGCCCTAACATATTCACAAATGTGGTCCCGACACACACATACAGAAGAAACACACACAAACACCCATGGAATTTTTCTTTAGGCATACAGACTGGTTTCCTGCAAACACACACACAGACACGCACACACACTGTCACACTCACAACACACACTCACACTGGATATCAAGCAAACTCGTGAACACTTGGAACTGCCCTCACACACTCAGAAATGTGGATCTGAAACACTATACGCAAGAACACAAAAATACACCCATCGACTTTTTCATACAGGCATACACAATGGTTACCCGAAAACACACACACACACACACACACACTCTCACACTCACAACACAGCACTCACTCTGTACCTCGGCAGAGACATCAACACTTGGAACTGCCCTCACACACTCACAAATGTGGATCTGAAACACAATACGCAAGAACACACAAATACACCCATCGACTTTTTCATACAGGCATACACAATGGTTATCGGAAAACTAACACACACACACACTGTCACACTCGCAACACAGCCTTCACACTGGGCCTCGGCAGAGCCATCAACACTTGGAACTGCCCTAACAAACTGACACACGTTTTCCCGACACACACATACACAAGAAACACACACAAACACCCATGGAATTTTTCTTACAGTCGTACACAGGGGGTTCTGAAACACACACAGACACACACACACTATCACACTCACAACACAGCACTCACACTGGGTCTCCAACACAGCCGTCAACACTTGGAACTGCTTTAACATAATCACAAACATGGTCCTGACACACACATATACAAATAACACACACAAACACCCATCGACTTTTTCTTGCAGGCATACACAATGGTTTCATGCAAACACACACACACACACACACACACAAAAGTCACACTCACGACAGAGCACTCACATTGGATCTCCAGCAGAGCCATGAACACTTGGAATTACCTTAACATATTCACAAACGTGGTCCCGAAACACAGATGCAGAAGAAACACACAAAAACACCCTACGACTTTTTCTTACAGACATACACAATGGTATCCAGCAAAACACACACACACACACACATACACTATCACACGCACAACACAGCACTCACACTGGGTCCCCGGCATAGCCATCAACAGTTGGAACTGCCCTAACATACTCACAAACGTGGTCCCGACACACACATACACAAGAAACACACACAAACTCCCATTGACTTTTACTTACAGTCATGCACAATGGTTTCCACAAACACACACACACACACACACTATCACACTCACAACACAGCATTCACACTGGCACTTGAATCTGCCCTAACATACAAACAAACGTGGTCCCGACACACACATACACAAGAAACACACACAATCACCCATCAACATTTTGTTACAGGCAGACAGAGTGGGGTTTCCCCAAACACACACACACACACACACACACTGTCACACTAACAGCACACTACGCACACTGGGCCTCGGCAGAGCCATCAACACTTGGAACTGCCCTAACATACTCACAAACATTCTCCCGACACACACATACACAAGAAACACACACAAACACCCATCGACTTTTTCTTACAGGCGTACACAGGGGGTTCTGAAACACACACAGACACACACACACTATCACACTCACAACACAGCACTCACACTGGGTCTCCAACACAGCCGTCAACACTTGGAACTGCTTTAACATAATCACAAACATGGTCCTGACACACACATATACAAATAACACACACAAACACCCATCGACTTTTTCTTGCAGGCATACACAATGGTTTCCTGCAAACACACACACACACACACACACAAAAGTCACACTCACGACAGAGCACTCACATTGGATCTCCAGCAGAGCCATGAACACTTGGAATTACCTTAACATATTCACAAACGTGGTCCCGAAACACACATGCAGAAGAAACACACAAAAACACCCTACGACTTTTTCTTACAGACATACACAATGGTATCCAGCAAAACACACACACACACACACACATACACTATCACACGCACAACACAGCACTCACACTGGGTCCCCGGCATAGCCATCAACAGTTGGAACTGCCCTAACATACTCACAAACGTGGTCCCGACACACACATACACAAGAAACACACACAAACTCCCATTGACTTTTACTTACAGTCATGCACAATGGTTTCCGCAAACACACACACACACACTATCACACTCACAACACAGCATTCACACTGGCACTTGAATCTGCCCTAACATACAAACAAACGTTGTCCCGACACACACATACACAAGAAACACACACAAACAGCCATCAACTTTTTGTTACAGGCAGACAGAGTGGGGTTTCCCCAAACACACACACACACACACACACACACACTGTCACACTAACAGCACACTACGCACACTGGGCCTCGGCAGAGCCATCAACACTTGGAACTGCCCTAACATACTCACAAACGTTTTCCCGACACACACATACACAAGAAACACACACAAACACCCATCGACTTTTTCTTACAGGCATACACAACGGTTTCCCGCGAACACACACACACACAGTCACACTTACAACACAGCACTCACAATGGGTATCCAGCAGAACCATCAACACTTGGAACTGCCCTAAAATATTGACAAATGTGGTCGCGACACACACATACACATGAAACTCACACAAACATCCATCGACTTATTCTTACAGGCATACACAATGTTTAATCGCCAACACAAACACACACAGAAACACACACTGCCACACTCACAACACAGCATTCACACTGGCACTTGGAACTGCCACAACATACTCACATACGTGGTCCCGACACACACATACACAAGAAACACACACAAACACCCATCGACTTTTTCTTAGAAGCATACACTGTGGGGTTCCCCCAAACACACACACACACACAGAGACACACACACACTATCACACTCACAACACAGCACTCTCACTGGGTCTCCAGCAGAGCCATCAACACTTGGAACTGCCCTAACATATTCACAAATGTGGTCCCGACACACACATACAGAAGAAACACACACAAACACCCATGGAATTTTTCTTATAGGCATACAGACTGGTTTCCTGCAAACACACACACAGACACGCACACACACTGTCACACTCACAACACACACTCACACTGGATATCCAGCAAACTCGTGAACACTTGGAACTGCCCTCACACACTCAGAAATGTGGATCTGAAACACAATACGCAAGAACACACAAATACACCCATCGACTTTTTCATACAGGCATACACAATGGTTACCCGAAAACACACACACACACACACACACTCTCACACTCACAACACAGCACTCACTCTGTACCTCGGCAGAGACATCAACACTTGGAACTGCCCTCACACACTCACAAATGTGGATCTGAAACACAATACGCAAGAACACACAAATACACCCATCGACTTTTTCATACAGGCATACACAATGGTTACCGGAAAACACACACACACACATACACACACACTGTCACACTCGCAACACAGCACTCACACTGGGCCTCGGCAGAGCCAACAACACTTGGAACTGCCCTAACATACTCACAAACGTTTTCCCGACACACACATACACAAGAAACACACACAAACACCCATTGACTTTTTCTTACAGGCGTACACAGGGGGTTCTGAAACACACACAGACACACACACACTATCACACTCACAACACAGCACTCACACTGGGTCTCCAACACAGCCGTCAACACTTGGAACTGCTTTAACATAATCACAAACATGGTCCTGACACACACATATACAAATAACACACACAAACACCCATCGACTTTTTCTTGCAGGCATACACAATGGTTTCCTGCAAACACACACACACACACACACACAAAAGTCACACTCACGACAGAGCACTCACATTGGATCTCCAGCAGAGCCATGAACACTTGGAATTACCTTAACATATTCACAAACGTGGTCCCGAAACACACATGCAGAAGAAACACACAAAAACACCCTACGACTTTTTCTTACAGACATACACAATGGTATCCAGCAAAACACACACAAACACACACACACATACACTATCACACGCACAACACAGCACTCACACTGGGTCCCCGGCATACCATCAACAGTTGGAACTGCCCTAACATACTCACAAACGTGGTCCCGACACACACATACACAAGAAACACACACAAACTCCCATTGACTTTTACTTACAGTCATGCACAATGGTTTCCGCAAACACACACACACACTATCACACTCACAACACAGCATTCACACTGGCACTTGAATCTGCCCTAACATACAAACAAACGTGGTCCCGACACACACATACAGAAGAAACACACACAAACACCCATCAACTTTTTGTTACAGGCAGACAGAGTGGGGTTTCCCCAAACACACACACACACACACACACACTGTCACACTAACAGCACACTACGCACACTGGGCCTCGGCAGAGCCATCAACACTTGGAACTGCCCTAACATACTCACAAACGTTTTCCCGACACACACATACACAAGAAACACACACAAACACCCATCGACTTTTTCTTACAGGCATACACAACGGTTTCCCGCGAACACACACACACAGAGTCACACTTACAACACAGCACTCACAATGGGTATCCAGCAGAACCATCAACACTTGGAACTGCCCTAAAATATTGACAAATGTGGTCGCGACACACACATACACATGAAACTCACACAAACATCCATCGACTTATTCTTACAGGCATACACAATGTTTTCCCGCCAACACAAACACACACAGAAACACACACTGCCACACTCACAACACAGCATTCACACTGGCACTTGGAACTGCCACAACATACTCACATACGTGGTCCCGACACACACATACACAAGAAACACACACAAACACCCATCGACTTTTTCTTAGAAGCATACACTGTGGGGTTCCCCCAAACACACACACACACAGAGACACACACACACTATCACACTCACAACACAGCACTCTCACTGGGTCTCCAGCAGAGCCATCAACACTTGGAACTGCCCTAACATATTCACAAATGTGGTCCCGACACACACATACAGAAGAAACACACACAAACACCCATGGAATTTTTCTTATAGGCATACAGACTGGTTTCCTGCAAACACACACACAGACACGCACACACACTGTCACACTCACAACACACACTCACACTGGATATCCAGCAAACTCGTGAACACTTGGAACTGCCCTCACACACTCAGAAATGTGGATCTGAAACACAATACGCAAGAACACACAAATACACCCATCGACTTTTTCATACAGGCATACACAATGGTTACCCGAAAACACACACACACACAGACACACACAGTCACACTCGCAACACAGCACTCACACTGGGCCTCGGCAGAGCCATCAACCCTTGGAACTGCCCTAACATACTCACAAACGTTTTCCCGACACACACATACACAAGAAACACACACAAACACCCATGGAATTTTTCTTACAGGCATACAGACTGGTTTCCTGCAAACACACACACAGACACGCACACACACTGTCACACTCACAACACACACCCACACTGGATATCCAGCAAACTCGTGAACACTTGGAACTGCCCTCACACACTCAGAAATGTGGATCTGAAACACTATACGCAAGAACACACAAATACACCCATTGACTTTTTCATACAGGCATACACAATGGTTACCCGAAAACACACACACACACACACACACACTCTCACACTCACAACACAGCACTCACTCTGTACCTCGGCAGAGACATCAACACTTGGAACTGCCCTCACACACTCACAAATGTGGATCTGAAACACAATACGCAAGAACACACAAATACACCCATCGACTTTTTCATACAGGCATACACAATGGTTACCTGAAAACACACACACACACACACACACTGTCACACTCGCAACACAGCACTCACACTGGGCCTCGGCAGAGCCATCAACACTTGGAACTGCCCTAACATACTCACAAACGTTTTCCCGACACACACATACACAAGAAACACACACAAACACCCATCGACTTTTTCTTACAGGCGTACACAGGGGGTTCTGAAACACACACAGACACACACACTATCACACTCACAACACAGCACTCACACTGGGTCTCCAACACAGCCGTCAACACTTGGAACTGCTTTAACATAATCACAAACATGGTCCTGACACACACATATACAAATAACACACACAAACACCCATCGACGTTTTCTTGCAGGCATACACAATGGTTTCCTGCAAACACACACACACACACACACACAAAAGTCACACTCACGACAGAGCACTCACATTGGATCTCCAGCAGAGCCATGAACACTTGGAATTACCTTAACATATTCACAAACGTGGTCCCGAAACACACATGCAGAAGAAACACACAAAAACACCCTACGACTTTTTCTTACAGACATACACAATGGTATCCAGCAAAACACACACACACACACACACATACACTATCACACGCACAACACAGCACTCACACTGGGTCCCCGGCATAGCCATCAACAGTTGGAACTGCCCTAACATACTCACAAACGTGGTCCCGACACACACATACACAAGAAACACACACAAACTCCCATTGACTTTTACTTACAGTCATGCACAATGGTTTCCGCAAACACACACACACACTATCACACTCACAACACAGCATTCACACTGGCACTTGAATCTGCCCTAACATACAAACAAACGTGGTCCCGACACACACATACACAAGAAACACACACAAACTCCCATCAACATTTTGTTACAGGGAGACAGAGTGGGGTTTCCCCAAACACACACACACACACACACACACTGTCACACTAACAGCACACTATGCACACTGGGCCTCGGCAGAGCCATCAACACTTGGAACTGCCCTAACATACTCACAAACGTTTTCCCGACACACACATACACAAGAAACACACACAAACACCCATCGACTTTTTCTTACAGGCATACACAACGGTTTCCCGCGAACACACACACACAGAGTCACACTTACAACACAGCACTCACAATGGGTATCCAGCAGAACCATCAACACTTGGAACTGCCCTAAAATATTGACAAATGTGGTCGCGACACACACATACACATGAAACTCACACAAACATCCATCGACTTATTCTTACAGGCATACACAATGTTTTCCCGCCAACACAAACACACACAGAAACACACACTGCCACACTCACAACACAGCATTCACACTGGCACTTGGAACTGCCACAACATACTCACATACGTGGTCCCGACACACACATACACAAGAAACACACACAAACACCCATCGACTTTTTCTTAGAAGCATACACTGTGGGGTTCCCCCAAACACACACACACACAGAGACACACACACACTATCACACTCACAACACAGCACTCTCACTGGGTCTCCAGCAGAGCCATCAACACTTGGAACTGCCCTAACATATTCACAAATGTGGTCCCGACACACACATACAGAAGAAACACACACAAACACCCATGGAATTTTTCTTATAGGCATACAGACTGGTTTCCTGCAAACACACACACAGACACGCACACACACTGTCACACTCACAACACACACTCACACTGGATATCCAGCAAACTCGTGAACACTTGGAACTGCCCTCACACACTCAGAAATGTGGATCTGAAACACTATACGCAAGAAAACACAAATACACCCATCGACTTTTTCATACAGGCATACACAATGGTTACCCGAAAACACACACACACACACACACACACACACTCTCACACTCACAACACAGCACTCACTCTGTACCTCGGCAGAGACATCAACACTTGGAACTGCCCTCACACACTCACAAATGTGGATCTGAAACACAATACGCAAGAACACACAAATACACCCATCGACTTTTTCATACAGGCATACACAATGGTTATCGGAAAACTAACACACACACACACACACACTGTCACACACGCAACACAGCACTCACACTCGGCCTCGGCAGAGCCATCAACACTTGGAACTGCCCTAACATACTCACAAACGTTTTCCCGACACACACATACACAAGAAACACACACAAACACCCATCGACTTTTTCTTACAGGCATACACAGGGGGTTCTGAAACACACACAGACACACACACTATCACACTCACAACACAGCACTCACACTGGGTCTCCAACACAGCCGTCAACACTTGGAACTGCTTTAACATAATCACAAACATGATCCTGACACACACATATACAAATAACACACACAAACACCCATCGACTTTTTCTTGCAGGCATACACAATGGTTTCCTGCAAACACACACACACACACACACACAAAAGTCACACTCACGACAGAGCACTCACATTGGATCTCCAGCAGAGCCATGAACACTTGGAATTACCTTAACATATTCACAAACGTGGTCCCGAAACACACATGCAGAAGAAACACACAAAAACACCCTACGACTTTTTCTTACAGACATACACAATGGTATCCAGCAAAACACACACACACACACACATACACTATCACACGCACAACACAGCACTCACACTGGGTCCCCGGCATAGCCATCAACAGTTGGAACTGCCCTAACATACTCACAAACGTGGTCCCGACACACACATACACAAGAAACACACACAAACTCCCATTGACTTTTACTTACAGTCATGCACAATGGTTTCCGCAAACACACACACACACACACTATCACACTCACAACACAGCATTCACACTGGCACTTGAATCTGCCCTAACATACAAACAAACGTGGTCCCGACACACACATACACAAGAAACACACACAAACACCCATCAACTTTTTGTTACAGGCAGACAGAGTGGGGTTTCCCCAAACACACACACACACACACACACACACTGTCACACTAACAGCACACTACGCACACTGGGCCTCGGCAGAGCCATCAACACTTGGAACTGCCCTAACATACTCACAAACGTTTTCCCGACACACACATACACAAGAAACACACACAAACACCCATCGACTTTTTCTTACAGGCATACACAACGGTTTCCCGTGAACACACACACACACAGTCACACTTACAACACAGCACTCACAATGGGTATCCAGCAGAACCATCAACACTTGGAACTGCCCTAAAATATTGACAAATGTGGTCGCGACACACACATACACATGAAACTCACACACACATCCATCGACTTATTCTTACAGGCATACACAATGCTTTCCCGCCAACACAAACACACACAGAAACACACACTGCCACACTCACAACACAGCATTCACACTGGCACTTGGAACTGCCACAACATACTCACATACGTGGTCCCGACACACACATACACAAGAAACACACACAAACACCCATCGACTTTTTCTTAGAAGCATACACTGTGGGGTTCCCCCAAACACACACACACACAGAGACACACACACACTATCACACTCACAACACAGCACTCTCACTGGGTCTCCAGCAGAGCCATCAACACTTGGAACTGCCCTAACATATTCACAAATGTGGTCCCGACACACACATACAGAAGAAACACACACAAACACCCATGGAATTTTTCTTATAGGCATACAGACTGGTTTCCTGCAAACACACACACAGACACGCACACACACTGTCACACTCACAACACACACTCACACTGGATATCCAGCAAACTCGTGAACACTTGGAACTGCCCTCACACACTCAGAAATGTGGATCTGAAACACTATACGCAAGAAAACACAAATACACCCATCGACTTTTTCATACAGGCATACACAATGGTTACCCGAAAACACACACACACACACACACACACACTCTCACACTCACAACACAGCACTCACTCTGTACCTCGGCAGAGACATCAACACTTGGAACTGCCCTCACACACTCACAAATGTGGATCTGAAACACAATACGCAAGAACACACAAATACACCCATCGACTTTTTCATACAGGCATACACAATGGTTATCGGAAAACTAACACACACACACACACACTGTCACACACGCAACACAGCACTCACACTCGGCCTCGGCAGAGCCATCAACACTTGGAACTGCCCTAACATACTCACAAACGTTTTCCCGACACACACATACACAAGAAACACACACAAACACCCATCGACTTTTTCTTACAGGCATACACAGGGGGTTCTGAAACACACACAGACACACACACTATCACACTCACAACACAGCACTCACACTGGGTCTCCAACACAGCCGTCAACACTTGGAACTGCTTTAACATAATCACAAACATGATCCTGACACACACATATACAAATAACACACACAAACACCCATCGACTTTTTCTTGCAGGCATACACAATGGTTTCCTGCAAACACACACACACACACACACACAAAAGTCACACTCACGACAGAGCACTCACATTGGATCTCCAGCAGAGCCATGAACACTTGGAATTACCTTAACATATTCACAAACGTGGTCCCGAAACACACATGCAGAAGAAACACACAAAAACACCCTACGACTTTTTCTTACAGACATACACAATGGTATCCAGCAAAACACACACACACACACACACACATACACTATCACACGCACAACACAGCACTCACACTGGGTCCCCGGCATAGCCATCAACAGTTGGAACTGCCCTAACATACTCACAAACGTGGTCCCGACACACACATACACAAGAAACACACACAAACTCCCATTGACTTTTACTTACAGTCATGCACAATGGTTTCCGCAAACACACACACACACTATCACACTCACAACACAGCATTCACACTGGCACTTGAATCTGCCCTAACATACAAACAAACGTGGTCCCGACACACACATACAGAAGAAACACACACAAACACCATCAACTTTTTGTTACAGGCAGACAGAGTGGGGTTTCCCCAAACACACACACACACACACACACACACACTGTCACACTAACAGCACACTACGCACACTGGGCCTCGGCAGAGCCATCAACACTTGGAACTGCCCTAACATACTCACAAACGTTTTCCCGACACACACATACACAAGAAACACACACAAACACCCATCGACTTTTTCTTACAGGCATACACAACGGTTTCCCGTGAACACACACACACACAGTCACACTTACAACACAGCACTCACAATGGGTATCCAGCAGAACCATCAACACTTGGAACTGCCCTAAAATATTGACAAATGTGGTCGCGACACACACATACACATGAAACTCACACACACATCCATCGACTTATTCTTACAGGCATACACAATGTTTTCCCGCCAACACAAACACACACAGAAACACACACTGCCACACTCACAACACAGCATTCACACTGGCACTTGGAACTGCCACAACATACTCACATACGTGGTCCCGACACACACATACACAAGAAACACACACAAACACCCATCGACTTTTTCTTAGAAGCATACACTGTGGGGTTCCCCCAAACACACACACACACAGAGACACACACACACTATCACACTCACAACACAGCACTCTCACTGGGTCTCCAGCAGAGCCATCAACACTTGGAACTGCCCTAACATATTCACAAATGTGGTCCCGACACACACATACAGAAGAAACACACAAAAACACCCATGGAATTTTTCTTATAGGCATACAGACTGGTTTCCTGCAAACACAGACAGACACGCACACACACTGTCACACTCACAACACACACTCACACTGGATATCCAGCAAACTCGTGAACACTTGGAACTGCCCTCACACACTCAGAAATGTGGATCTGAAACACTATACGCAAGAACACACAAATACACCCATCGACTTTTTCATACAGGCATACACAATGGTTACCCGAAAACACACACACACACACACACACTCTCACACTCACAACACAGCACTCACTCTGTACCTCGGCAGAGCCATCAACACTTGGAACTGCCCTCACACACTCACTAATGTGGATCTGAAACACAATACGCAAGAACACACAAATACACCCATCGACTTTTTCATACAGGCATACACAATGGTTACCGGAAAACACACACACACACACACACACTGTCACACTCGCAACACAGCACTCACACTGGGCCTCGGCAGAGCCATCAACACTTGGAACTGCCCTCACACACTCACAAACGTTTTCCCGACACACACATACACAAGAAACACACACAAACACCCATCGACTTTTTCTTACAGGCGTACACAGGGGGTTCTGAAACACACACAGACACACACACACTATCACACTCACAACACAGCACTCACACTGGGTCTCCAACACAGCCGTCAACACTTGGAACTGCTTTAACATAATCACAAACATGGTCCTGACACACACATATACAAATAACACACACAAACACCCATCGACTTTTTCTTGCAGGCATACACAATGGTTTCCTGCAAACACACACACACACACACACACACAAATGTCACACTCACGACAGAGCACTCACATTGGATCTCCAGCGGAGCCATGAACACTTGGAATTACCTTAACATATTCACAAACGTGGTCCCGAAACACACATGCAGAAGAAACACACAAAAACACCCTATGACTTTTTCTTACAGACATACACAATGGTATCCAGCAAAACACACACACACACACACACATACACTATCACACGCACAACACAGCACTCACACTGGGTCCCCGGCATAGCCATCAACAGTTGGAACTGCCCTAACATACTCACAAACGTGGTCCCAACACACACATACACAAGAAACACACACAAACTCCCATTGACTTTTACTTACAGTCATGCACAATGGTTTCCGCAAACACACACACACACACTATCACACTCACAACACAGCATTCACACTGGCACTTGAATCTGCCCTAACATACAAACAAACGTGGTCCCGACACACACATACACAAGAAACACACACAAACAGCCATCAACTTTTTGTTACAGGCAGACAGAGTGGGGTTTCCCCAAACACACACACACACACACACACACACACACACACACTGTCACACTAACAGCACACTACGCAAACTGGGCCTCGGCAGAGCCATCAACACTTGGAACTGCCCTAACATACTCACAAACGTTTTCCCGACACACACATACACAAGAAACACACACAAACACCCATCGACTTTTTCTTACAGGCATACACAACGGTTTCCCGCGAACACACACACACACAGTCACACTTACAACACAGCACTCACAATGGGTATCCAGCAGAACCATCAACACTTGGAACTGCCCTAAAATATTGACAAATGTGGTCGCGACACACACATACACATGAAACTCACACAAACATCCATCGACTTATTCTTACAGGCATACACAATGTTTTCCCGCCAACACAAACACACACAGAAACACACACTGCCACACTCACAACACAGCATTCACACTGGCACTTGGAACTGCCACAACATACTCACATACGTGGTCCCGACACACACATACACAAGAAACACACACAAACACCCATCGACTTTTTCTTAGAAGCATACACTGTGGGGTTCCCCCAAACACACACACACACAGAGACACACACACACTATCACACTCACAACACAGCACTCTCACTGGGTCTCCAGCAGAGCCATCAACACTTGGAACTGCCCTAACATATTCACAAATGTGGTCCCGACACACACATACAGAAGAAACACACACAAACACCCATGGAATTTTTCTTATAGGCATACAGACTGGTTTCCTGCAAACACACACACAGACACGCACACACACTGTCACACTCACAACACACACTCACACTGGATATCCAGCAAACTCGTGAACACTTGGAACTGCCCTCACACACTCAGAAATGTGGATCTGAAACACAATACGCAAGAACACACAAATACACCCATCGACTTTTTCATACAGGCATACACAATGGTTACCCGAAAACACACACACACACAGACACACACAGTCACACTCGCAACACAGCACTCACACTGGGCCTCGGCAGAGCCATCAACCCTTGGAACTGCCCTAACATACTCACAAACGTTTTCCCGACACACACATACACAAGAAACACACACAAACACCCATGGAATTTTTCTTACAGGCATACAGACTGGTTTCCTGCAAACACACACACAGACACGCACACACACTGTCACACTCACAACACACACCCACACTGGATATCCAGCAAACTCGTGAACACTTGGAACTGCCCTCACACACTCAGAAATGTGGATCTGAAACACTATACGCAAGAACACACAAATACACCCATTGACTTTTTCATACAGGCATACACAATGGTTACCCGAAAACACACACACACACACACACACACTCTCACACTCACAACACAGCACTCACTCTGTACCTCGGCAGAGACATCAACACTTGGAACTGCCCTCACACACTCACAAATGTGGATCTGAAACACAATACGCAAGAACACACAAATACACCCATCGACTTTTTCATACAGGCATACACAATGGTTACCTGAAAACACACACACACACACACACACTGTCACACTCGCAACACAGCACTCACACTGGGCCTCGGCAGAGCCATCAACACTTGGAACTGCCCTAACATACTCACAAACGTTTTCCCGACACACACATACACAAGAAACACACACAAACACCCATCGACTTTTTCTTACAGGCGTACACAGGGGGTTCTGAAACACACACAGACACACACACTATCACACTCACAACACAGCACTCACACTGGGTCTCCAACACAGCCGTCAACACTTGGAACTGCTTTAACATAATCACAAACATGGTCCTGACACACACATATACAAATAACACACACAAACACCCATCGACGTTTTCTTGCAGGCATACACAATGGTTTCCTGCAAACACACACACACACACACACACAAAAGTCACACTCACGACAGAGCACTCACATTGGATCTCCAGCAGAGCCATGAACACTTGGAATTACCTTAACATATTCACAAACGTGGTCCCGAAACACACATGCAGAAGAAACACACAAAAACACCCTACGACTTTTTCTTACAGACATACACAATGGTATCCAGCAAAACACACACACACACACACACATACACTATCACACGCACAACACAGCACTCACACTGGGTCCCCGGCATAGCCATCAACAGTTGGAACTGCCCTAACATACTCACAAACGTGGTCCCGACACACACATACACAAGAAACACACACAAACTCCCATTGACTTTTACTTACAGTCATGCACAATGGTTTCCGCAAACACACACACACACTATCACACTCACAACACAGCATTCACACTGGCACTTGAATCTGCCCTAACATACAAACAAACGTGGTCCCGACACACACATACACAAGAAACACACACAAACTCCCATCAACATTTTGTTACAGGGAGACAGAGTGGGGTTTCCCCAAACACACACACACACACACACACACTGTCACACTAACAGCACACTATGCACACTGGGCCTCGGCAGAGCCATCAACACTTGGAACTGCCCTAACATACTCACAAACGTTTTCCCGACACACACATACACAAGAAACACACACAAACACCCATCGACTTTTTCTTACAGGCATACACAACGGTTTCCCGCGAACACACACACACAGAGTCACACTTACAACACAGCACTCACAATGGGTATCCAGCAGAACCATCAACACTTGGAACTGCCCTAAAATATTGACAAATGTGGTCGCGACACACACATACACATGAAACTCACACAAACATCCATCGACTTATTCTTACAGGCATACACAATGTTTTCCCGCCAACACAAACACACACAGAAACACACACTGCCACACTCACAACACAGCATTCACACTGGCACTTGGAACTGCCACAACATACTCACATACGTGGTCCCGACACACACATACACAAGAAACACACACAAACACCCATCGACTTTTTCTTAGAAGCATACACTGTGGGGTTCCCCCAAACACACACACACACAGAGACACACACACACTATCACACTCACAACACAGCACTCTCACTGGGTCTCCAGCAGAGCCATCAACACTTGGAACTGCCCTAACATATTCACAAATGTGGTCCCGACACACACATACAGAAGAAACACACACAAACACCCATGGAATTTTTCTTATAGGCATACAGACTGGTTTCCTGCAAACACACACACAGACACGCACACACACTGTCACACTCACAACACACACTCACACTGGATATCCAGCAAACTCGTGAACACTTGGAACTGCCCTCACACACTCAGAAATGTGGATCTGAAACACTATACGCAAGAAAACACAAATACACCCATCGACTTTTTCATACAGGCATACACAATGGTTACCCGAAAACACACACACACACACACACACACACACTCTCACACTCACAACACAGCACTCACTCTGTACCTCGGCAGAGACATCAACACTTGGAACTGCCCTCACACACTCACAAATGTGGATCTGAAACACAATACGCAAGAACACACAAATACACCCATCGACTTTTTCATACAGGCATACACAATGGTTATCGGAAAACTAACACACACACACACACACACTGTCACACACGCAACACAGCACTCACACTCGGCCTCGGCAGAGCCATCAACACTTGGAACTGCCCTAACATACTCACAAACGTTTTCCCGACACACACATACACAAGAAACACACACAAACACCCATCGACTTTTTCTTACAGGCATACACAGGGGGTTCTGAAACACACACAGACACACACACTATCACACTCACAACACAGCACTCACACTGGGTCTCCAACACAGCCGTCAACACTTGGAACTGCTTTAACATAATCACAAACATGATCCTGACACACACATATACAAATAACACACACAAACACCCATCGACTTTTTCTTGCAGGCATACACAATGGTTTCCTGCAAACACACACACACACACACACACAAAAGTCACACTCACGACAGAGCACTCACATTGGATCTCCAGCAGAGCCATGAACACTTGGAATTACCTTAACATATTCACAAACGTGGTCCCGAAACACACATGCAGAAGAAACACACAAAAACACCCTACGACTTTTTCTTACAGACATACACAATGGTATCCAGCAAAACACACACACACACACACACATACACTATCACACGCACAACACAGCACTCACACTGGGTCCCCGGCATAGCCATCAACAGTTGGAACTGCCCTAACATACTCACAAACGTGGTCCCGACACACACATACACAAGAAACACACACAAACTCCCATTGACTTTTACTTACAGTCATGCACAATGGTTTCCGCAAACACACACACACACACACTATCACACTCACAACACAGCATTCACACTGGCACTTGAATCTGCCCTAACATACAAACAAACGTGGTCCCGACACACACATACACAAGAAACACACACAAACACCCATCAACTTTTTGTTACAGGCAGACAGAGTGGGGTTTCCCCAAACACACACACACACACACACACACACTGTCACACTAACAGCACACTACGCACACTGGGCCTCGGCAGAGCCATCAACACTTGGAACTGCCCTAACATACTCACAAACGTTTTCCCGACACACACATACACAAGAAACACACACAAACACCCATCGACTTTTTCTTACAGGCATACACAACGGTTTCCCGTGAACACACACACACACAGTCACACTTACAACACAGCACTCACAATGGGTATCCAGCAGAACCATCAACACTTGGAACTGCCCTAAAATATTGACAAATGTGGTCGCGACACACACATACACATGAAACTCACACACACATCCATCGACTTATTCTTACAGGCATACACAATGCTTTCCCGCCAACACAAACACACACAGAAACACACACTGCCACACTCACAACACAGCATTCACACTGGCACTTGGAACTGCCACAACATACTCACATACGTGGTCCCGACACACACATACACAAGAAACACACACAAACACCCATCGACTTTTTCTTAGAAGCATACACTGTGGGGTTCCCCCAAACACACACACACACAGAGACACACACACACTATCACACTCACAACACAGCACTCTCACTGGGTCTCCAGCAGAGCCATCAACACTTGGAACTGCCCTAACATATTCACAAATGTGGTCCCGACACACACATACAGAAGAAACACACACAAACACCCATGGAATTTTTCTTATAGGCATACAGACTGGTTTCCTGCAAACACACACACAGACACGCACACACACTGTCACACTCACAACACACACTCACACTGGATATCCAGCAAACTCGTGAACACTTGGAACTGCCCTCACACACTCAGAAATGTGGATCTGAAACACTATACGCAAGAAAACACAAATACACCCATCGACTTTTTCATACAGGCATACACAATGGTTACCCGAAAACACACACACACACACACACACACACACTCTCACACTCACAACACAGCACTCACTCTGTACCTCGGCAGAGACATCAACACTTGGAACTGCCCTCACACACTCACAAATGTGGATCTGAAACACAATACGCAAGAACACACAAATACACCCATCGACTTTTTCATACAGGCATACACAATGGTTATCGGAAAACTAACACACACACACACACACTGTCACACACGCAACACAGCACTCACACTCGGCCTCGGCAGAGCCATCAACACTTGGAACTGCCCTAACATACTCACAAACGTTTTCCCGACACACACATACACAAGAAACACACACAAACACCCATCGACTTTTTCTTACAGGCATACACAGGGGGTTCTGAAACACACACAGACACACACACTATCACACTCACAACACAGCACTCACACTGGGTCTCCAACACAGCCGTCAACACTTGGAACTGCTTTAACATAATCACAAACATGATCCTGACACACACATATACAAATAACACACACAAACACCCATCGACTTTTTCTTGCAGGCATACACAATGGTTTCCTGCAAACACACACACACACACACACACAAAAGTCACACTCACGACAGAGCACTCACATTGGATCTCCAGCAGAGCCATGAACACTTGGAATTACCTTAACATATTCACAAACGTGGTCCCGAAACACACATGCAGAAGAAACACACAAAAACACCCTACGACTTTTTCTTACAGACATACACAATGGTATCCAGCAAAACACACACACACACACACACATACACTATCACACGCACAACACAGCACTCACACTGGGTCCCCGGCATAGCCATCAACAGTTGGAACTGCCCTAACATACTCACAAACGTGGTCCCGACACACACATACACAAGAAACACACACAAACTCCCATTGACTTTTACTTACAGTCATGCACAATGGTTTCCGCAAACACACACACACACACACTATCACACTCACAACACAGCATTCACACTGGCACTTGAATCTGCCCTAACATACAAACAAACGTGGTCCCGACACACACATACACAAGAAACACACACAAACACCCATCAACTTTTTGTTACAGGCAGACAGAGTGGGGTTTCCCCAAACACACACACACACACACACACACACTGTCACACTAACAGCACACTACGCACACTGGGCCTCGGCAGAGCCATCAACACTTGGAACTGCCCTAACATACTCACAAACGTTTTCCCGACACACACATACACAAGAAACACACACAAACACCCATCGACTTTTTCTTACAGGCATACACAACGGTTTCCCGTGAACACACACACACACAGTCACACTTACAACACAGCACTCACAATGGGTATCCAGCAGAACCATCAACACTTGGAACTGCCCTAAAATATTGACAAATGTGGTCGCGACACACACATACACATGAAACTCACACACACATCCATCGACTTATTCTTACAGGCATACACAATGCTTTCCCGCCAACACAAACACACACAGAAACACACACTGCCACACTCACAACACAGCATTCACACTGGCACTTGGAACTGCCACAACATACTCACATACGTGGTCCCGACACACACATACACAAGAAACACACACAAACACCCATCGACTTTTTCTTAGAAGCATACACTGTGGGGTTCCCCCAAACACACACACACACAGAGACACACACACACTATCACACTCACAACACAGCACTCTCACTGGGTCTCCAGCAGAGCCATCAACACTTGGAACTGCCCTAACATATTCACAAATGTGGTCCCGACACACACATACAGAAGAAACACACACAAACACCCATGGAATTTTTCTTATAGGCATACAGACTGGTTTCCTGCAAACACACACACAGACACGCACACACACTGTCACACTCACAACACACACTCACACTGGATATCCAGCAAACTCGTGAACACTTGGAACTGCCCTCACACACTCAGAAATGTGGATCTGAAACACTATACGCAAGAAAACACAAATACACCCATCGACTTTTTCATACAGGCATACACAATGGTTACCCGAAAACACACACACACACACACACACACACTCTCACACTCACAACACAGCACTCACTCTGTACCTCGGCAGAGACATCAACACTTGGAACTGCCCTCACACACTCACAAATGTGGATCTGAAACACAATACGCAAGAACACACAAATACACCCATCGACTTTTTCATACAGGCATACACAATGGTTATCGGAAAACTAACACACACACACACACACTGTCACACACGCAACACAGCACTCACACTCGGCCTCGGCAGAGCCATCAACACTTGGAACTGCCCTAACATACTCACAAACGTTTTCCCGACACACACATACACAAGAAACACACACAAACACCCATCGACTTTTTCTTACAGGCATACACAGGGGGTTCTGAAACACACACAGACACACACACTATCACACTCACAACACAGCACTCACACTGGGTCTCCAACACAGCCGTCAACACTTGGAACTGCTTTAACATAATCACAAACATGATCCTGACACACACATATACAAATAACACACACAAACACCCATCGACTTTTTCTTGCAGGCATACACAATGGTTTCCTGCAAACACACACACACACACACACACAAAAGTCACACTCACGACAGAGCACTCACATTGGATCTCCAGCAGAGCCATGAACACTTGGAATTACCTTAACATATTCACAAACGTGGTCCCGAAACACACATGCAGAAGAAACACACAAAAACACCCTACGACTTTTTCTTACAGACATACACAATGGTATCCAGCAAAACACACACACACACACACACACATACACTATCACACGCACAACACAGCACTCACACTGGGTCCCCGGCATAGCCATCAACAGTTGGAACTGCCCTAACATACTCACAAACGTGGTCCCGACACACACATACACAAGAAACACACACAAACTCCCATTGACTTTTACTTACAGTCATGCACAATGGTTTCCGCAAACACACACACACACTATCACACTCACAACACAGCATTCACACTGGCACTTGAATCTGCCCTAACATACAAACAAACGTGGTCCCGACACACACATACAGAAGAAACACACACAAACACCATCAACTTTTTGTTACAGGCAGACAGAGTGGGGTTTCCCCAAACACACACACACACACACACACACACACTGTCACACTAACAGCACACTACGCACACTGGGCCTCGGCAGAGCCATCAACACTTGGAACTGCCCTAACATACTCACAAACGTTTTCCCGACACACACATACACAAGAAACACACACAAACACCCATCGACTTTTTCTTACAGGCATACACAACGGTTTCCCGTGAACACACACACACACAGTCACACTTACAACACAGCACTCACAATGGGTATCCAGCAGAACCATCAACACTTGGAACTGCCCTAAAATATTGACAAATGTGGTCGCGACACACACATACACATGAAACTCACACACACATCCATCGACTTATTCTTACAGGCATACACAATGTTTTCCCGCCAACACAAACACACACAGAAACACACACTGCCACACTCACAACACAGCATTCACACTGGCACTTGGAACTGCCACAACATACTCACATACGTGGTCCCGACACACACATACACAAGAAACACACACAAACACCCATCGACTTTTTCTTAGAAGCATACACTGTGGGGTTCCCCCAAACACACACACACACAGAGACACACACACACTATCACACTCACAACACAGCACTCTCACTGGGTCTCCAGCAGAGCCATCAACACTTGGAACTGCCCTAACATATTCACAAATGTGGTCCCGACACACACATACAGAAGAAACACACAAAAACACCCATGGAATTTTTCTTATAGGCATACAGACTGGTTTCCTGCAAACACAGACAGACACGCACACACACTGTCACACTCACAACACACACTCACACTGGATATCCAGCAAACTCGTGAACACTTGGAACTGCCCTCACACACTCAGAAATGTGGATCTGAAACACTATACGCAAGAACACACAAATACACCCATCGACTTTTTCATACAGGCATACACAATGGTTACCCGAAAACACACACACACACACACACACTCTCACACTCACAACACAGCACTCACTCTGTACCTCGGCAGAGCCATCAACACTTGGAACTGCCCTCACACACTCACTAATGTGGATCTGAAACACAATACGCAAGAACACACAAATACACCCATCGACTTTTTCATACAGGCATACACAATGGTTACCGGAAAACACACACACACACACACACACTGTCACACTCGCAACACAGCACTCACACTGGGCCTCGGCAGAGCCATCAACACTTGGAACTGCCCTCACACACTCACAAACGTTTTCCCGACACACACATACACAAGAAACACACACAAACACCCATCGACTTTTTCTTACAGGCGTACACAGGGGGTTCTGAAACACACACAGACACACACACACTATCACACTCACAACACAGCACTCACACTGGGTCTCCAACACAGCCGTCAACACTTGGAACTGCTTTAACATAATCACAAACATGGTCCTGACACACACATATACAAATAACACACACAAACACCCATCGACTTTTTCTTGCAGGCATACACAATGGTTTCCTGCAAACACACACACACACACACACACACAAATGTCACACTCACGACAGAGCACTCACATTGGATCTCCAGCGGAGCCATGAACACTTGGAATTACCTTAACATATTCACAAACGTGGTCCCGAAACACACATGCAGAAGAAACACACAAAAACACCCTATGACTTTTTCTTACAGACATACACAATGGTATCCAGCAAAACACACACACACACACACACATACACTATCACACGCACAACACAGCACTCACACTGGGTCCCCGGCATAGCCATCAACAGTTGGAACTGCCCTAACATACTCACAAACGTGGTCCCAACACACACATACACAAGAAACACACACAAACTCCCATTGACTTTTACTTACAGTCATGCACAATGGTTTCCGCAAACACACACACACACACTATCACACTCACAACACAGCATTCACACTGGCACTTGAATCTGCCCTAACATACAAACAAACGTGGTCCCGACACACACATACACAAGAAACACACACAAACAGCCATCAACTTTTTGTTACAGGCAGACAGAGTGGGGTTTCCCCAAACACACACACACACACACACACACACACACACTGTCACACTAACAGCACACTACGCAAACTGGGCCTCGGCAGAGCCATCAACACTTGGAACTGCCCTAACATACTCACAAACGTTTTCCCGACACACACATACACAAGAAACACACACAAACACCCATCGACTTTTTCTTACAGGCATACACAACGGTTTCCCGCGAACACACACACACACAGTCACACTTACAACACAGCACTCACAATGGGTATCCAGCAGAACCATCAACACTTGGAACTGCCCTAAAATATTGACAAATGTGGTCGCGACACACACATACACATGAAACTCACACAAACATCCATCGACTTATTCTTACAGGCATACACAATGTTTTCCCGCCAACACAAACACACACAGAAACACACACTGCCACACTCACAACACAGCATTCACACTGGCACTTGGAACTGCCACAACATACTCACATACGTGGTCCCGACACACACATACACAAGAAACACACACAAACACCCATCGACTTTTTCTTAGAAGCATACACTGTGGGGTTCCCCCAAACACACACACACACAGAGACACACACACACTATCACACTCACAACACAGCACTCTCACTGGGTCTCCAGCAGAGCCATCAACACTTGGAACTGCCCTAACATATTCACAAATGTGGTCCCGACACACACATACAGAAGAAACACACACAAACACCCATGGAATTTTTCTTATAGGCATACAGACTGGTTTCCTGCAAACACACACACAGACACGCACACACACTGTCACACTCACAACACACACTCACACTGGATATCCAGCAAACTCGTGAACACTTGGAACTGCCCTCACACACTCACAAATGTGGATCTGAAACACAATACGCAAGAACACACAAATACACCCATCGACTTTTTCATACAGGCATACACAATGGTTACCCGAAAACACACACACACACACACACTCTCACACTCACAACACAGCACTCACTCTGTACCTCGGCAGAGACATCAACACTTGGAACTGCCCTCACACACTCACAAATGTGGATCTGAAACACAATATGCAAGAACACACAAATACACCCATCGACTTTTTCATACAGGCATACACAATGGTTACCGGAAAACACACACACACACACACACACACTCTCACACTCACAACACAGCTCTCACTCTGTACCTCGGCAGAGACATCAACACTTGGAACTGCCCTCACACACTCACAAATGTGGATCTGAAACACAATACGCAAGAACACACAAATACACCCATCGACTTTTTCATACAGGCATACACAATGGTTACCGGAAAAAACACACACACACACACACACACACTGTCACACTCGCAACACAGCACTCACACTGGGCCTCGGCAGAGCCATCAACACTTGGAACTGCCCTAACATACTCACAAACGTTTTCTCGACACACACATACACAAGAAACACACACAAACACCCATCGACTTTTTCTTACAGGCGTACACAGGGGGTTTTGAAACACACACAGACACACACACACTATCACACTCACAACACAGCACTCACACTGGGTCTCCAACACAGCCGTCAACACTTGGAACTGCTTTAACATAATCACAAACATGGTCCTGACACACACATATACAAATAACACACACAAACACCCATCGACTTTTTCTTGCAGGCATACACAATGGTTTCCTGCAAACACACACACACACACACACACTAATGTCACACTCACGACAGAGCACTCACATTGGATCTCCAGCGGAGCCATGAACACTTGGAATTACCTTAACATATTCACAAACGTGGTCCCGAAACACACATGCAGAAGAAACACACAAAAACACCCTACGACTTTTTCTTACAGACATACACAATGGTATCCAGCAAAACACACACACACACACACATACACTATCACACGCACAACACAGCACTCACACTGGGTCCCCGGCATAGCCATCAACAGTTGGAACTGCCCTAACATACTCACAAACGTGGTCCCAACACACACATACACAAGAAACACACACAAACTCCCATTGACTTTTACTTACAGTCATGCACAATGGTTTCCGCAAACACACACACACACACTATCACACTCACAACACAGCATTCACACTGGCACTTGAATCTGCCCTAACATACAAACAAACGTGGTCCCGACACACACATACAGAAGAAACACACACAAACACCCATCAACTTTTTGTTACAGGCAGACAGAGTGGGGTTTCCCCAAACACACACACACACACACACACACACTGTCACACTAACAGCACACTACGCACACTGGGCCTCGGCAGAGCCATCAACACTTGGAACTGCCCTAACATACACACAAACGTTTTCCCGACACACACATACACAAGAAACACACACAAACACCCATCGACTTTTTCTTACAGGCATACACAACGGTTTCCCGCGTACACACACACACAGTCACACTTACAACACAGCACTCACAATGGGTATCCAGCAGAACCATCAACACTTGGAACTGCCCTAAAATATTGACAAATGTGGTCGCGACACACACATACACATGAAACTCACACAAACATCCATCGACTTATTCTTACAGGCATACACTATGTTTTCTCGCCAACACAAACACAGACAGAAACACACACTGCCACACTCACAACACAGCATTCACACTGGCACTTGGAACTGCCACAACATACTCACATACGTGGTCCCGACACACACATTCACAAGAAACACACACAAACACCCATCGACTTTTTCTTAGAAGCATACACTGTGGGGTTCCCCCAAACACACACACACACACAGAGACACACACACACTATCACACTCACAACACAGCACTCTCACTGGGTCTCCAGCAGAGCCATCAACACTTGGAACTGCCCTAACATATTCACAAATGTGGTCCCGACACACACATACAGAAGAAACACACACAAACACCCATGGAATTTTTCTTATAGGCATACAGACTGGTTTCCTGCAAACACACAGACAGACACGCACACACACTGTCACACTCACAACACACACTCACACTGGATATCCAGCAAACTCGTGAACACTTGGAACTGCCCTCACACACTCAGAAATGTGGATCTGAAACACTATACGCAAGAACACACAAATACACCCATCGACTTTTTCATACAGGCATACACAGTGGTTACCCGAAAACACACATACACACACACACACACACACTCTCACACTCACAACACAGCACTCACTCTGTACCTCGGCAGAGACATCAACACTTGGAACTGCCCTCACACACTCACAAATGTGGATCTGAAACACAATACGCAAGAACACACAAATACACCCATCGACTTTTTCATACAGGCATACACAATGGTTACCGGAAAACACACACACACACACACACACACTGTCACACTCGCAACACAGCACTCACACTGGGCCTCGGCAGAGCCATCAACACTTGGAACTGCCCTAACATACTCACAAACGTTTTCCCGACACACACATACAAAAGAAACACACACAAACACCCATCGACTTTTCTTACAGGCGTACACAGGGGGTTCTGAAACACACACAGACACACACACACTATCACACTCACAACACAGCACTCACACTGGGTCTCCAACACAGCCGTCAACACTTGGAACTGCTTTAACATAATCACAAACATGGTCCTGACACACACATATACAAATAACACACACAAACACCCATCGACTTTTTCTTGCAGGCATACACAATGGTTTCCTGCAAACACACACACACACACACACACAAAAATGTCACACTCACGACAGAGCACTCACATTGGATCTCCAGCGGAGCCATGAACACTTGGAATTACCTTAACATATTCACAAACGTGGTCCCGAAACACACATGCAGAAGAAACACACAAAAACACCCTATGACTTTTTCTTACAGACATACACAATGGTATCCAGCAAAACACACACACACACACACACATACACTATCACACGCACAACACAGCACTCACACTGGGTCCCCGGCATAGCCATCAACAGTTGGAACTGCCCTAACATACTCACAAACGTGGTCCCAACACACCCATACACAAGAAACACACACAAACTCCCATTGACTTTTACTTACAGTCATGCACAATGGTTTCCGCAAACACACACACACACACTATCACACTCACAACACAGCATTCACACTGGCACTTGAATCTGCCCTAACATACAAACAAACGTGGTCCCGACACACACATACACAAGAAACACACACAAACAGCCATCAACTTTTTGTTACAGGCAGACAGAGTGGGGTTTCCCCAAACACACACACACACACACACACACACACACACACTGTCACACTAACAGCACAGTACGCACACTGGGCCTCGGCAGAGCCATCAACACTTGGAACTGCCCTAACATACTCACAAACATTTTCCCGACACACACATACACAAGAAACACACACAAACACCCATCGACTTTTTCTTACAGGCATACACAACGGTTTCCCGCGAACACACACACACACAGTCACACTTACAACACAGCACTCACAATGGGTATCCAGCAGAACCATCAACACTTGGAACTGCCCTAAAATATTGACAAATGTGGTCGCGACACACACATACACATGAAACTCACACACACATCCATCGACTTATTCTTACAGGCATACACAATGTTTTCCCGCCAACACAAACACACACAGAAACACACACTGCCACACTCACAACACAGCATTCACACTGGCACTTGGAACTGCCACAACATACTCACATACGTGGTCCCGACACACACATACACAAGAAACACACACAAACACCCATCGACTTTTTCTTAGAAGCATACACTGTGGGGTTCCCCCAAACACACACACACACAGAGACACACACACACTATCACACTCACAACACAGCACTCTCACTGGGTCTCCAGCAGAGCCATCAACACTTGGAACTGCCCTAACATATTCACAAATGTGGTCCCGACACACACATACAGAAGAAACACACACAAACACCCATGGAATTTTTCTTATAGGCATACAGACTGGTTTCCTGCAAACACACACACAGACACGCACACACACTGTCACACTCACAACACACACTCACACTGGATATCCAGCAAACTCGTGAACACTTGGAACTGCCCTCACACACTCAGAAATGTGGATCTGAAACACAATACGCAAGAACACACAAATACACCCATCGACTTTTTCATACAGGCATACACAATGGTTACCCGAAAACACACACACACACACACACACTCTCACACTCACAACACAGCACTCACTCTGTACCTCGGCAGAGACATCAACACTTGGAACTGCCCTCACACACTCACAAATGTGGATCTGAAACACAATACGCAAGAACACACAAATACACCCATCGACTTTTTCATACAGGCATACACAATGGTTATCGGAAAACTAACACACACACACACTGTCACACTCGCAACACAGCCTTCACACTGGGCCTCGGCAGAGCCATCAACACTTGGAACTGCCCTAACAAACTGACACACGTTTTCCCGACACACACATACACAAGAAACACACACAAACACCCATGGAATTTTTCTTACAGGCGTACACAGGGGGTTCTGAAACACACACAGACACACACACACTATCACACTCACAACACAGCACTCACACTGGGTCTCCAACACAGCCGTCAACACTTGGAACTGCTTTAACATAATCACAAACATGGTCCTGACACACACATATACAAATAACACACACAAACACCCATCGACTTTTTCTTGCAGGCATACACAATGGTTTCCTGCAAACACACACACACACACACACACACACACAAAAGTCACACTCACGACAGAGCACTCACATTGGATCTCCAGCAGAGCCATGAACACTTGGAATTACCTTAACATATTCACAAACGTGGTCCCGAAACACACATGCAGAAGAAACACACAAAAACACCCTACGACTTTTTCTTACAGACATACACAATGGTATCCAGCAAAACACACACACACACACACATACACTATCACACGCACAACACAGCACTCACACTGGGTCCCCGGCATAGCCATCAACAGTTGGAACTGCCCTAACATACTCACAAACGTGGTCCCGACACACACATACACAAGAAACACACACAAACTCCCATTGACTTTTACTTACAGTCATGCACAATGGTTTCCGCAAACACACACACACACACACTATCACACTCACAACACAGCATTCACACTGGCACTTGAATCTGCCCTAACATACAAACAAACGTGGTCCCGACACACACATACACAAGAAACACACAGAAACACCCATCAACATTTTGTTACAGGCAGACAGAGTGGGGTTTCCCCAAACAAACACACACACACATACACTGTCACACTAACAGCACACTATGCACACTGGGCCTCGGCAGAGCCATCAACACTTGGAACTGCCCTAACATACTCACAAACGTTTTCCCGACACACACATACACAAGAAACACACACAAACACCCATCGACTTTTTCTTACAGGCATACACAACGGTTTCCCGCGAACACACACACACACAGTCACACTTACAACACAGCACTCACAATGGGTATCCAGCAGAACCATCAACACTTGGAACTGCCCTAAAATATTGACAAATGTGGTCGCGACACACACATACACATGAAACTCACACAAACATCCATCGACTTATTCTTACAGGCATACACAATGTTTTCCCGCCAACACAAACACACACAGAAACACACACTGCCACACTCACAACACAGCATTCACACTGGCACTTGGAACTGCCACAACATACTCACATACGTGGTCCCGACACACACATACACAAGAAACACACACAAACACCCATCGACTTTTTCTTAGAAGCATACACTGTGGGGTTCCCCCAAACACACACACACACAGAGACACACACACACTATCACACTCACAACACAGCACTCTCACTGGGTCTCCAGCAGAGCCATCAACACTTGGAACTGCCCTAACATATTCACAAATGTGGTCCCGACACACACATACAGAAGAAACACACACAAACACCCATGGAATTTTTCTTTAGGCATACAGACTGGTTTCCTGCAAACACACACACAGACACGCACACACACTGTCACACTCACAACACACACTCACACTGGATATCCAGCAAACTCGTGAACACTTGGAACTGCCCTCACACACTCAGAAATGTGGATCTGAAACACTATACGCAAGAACACACAAATACACCCATTGACTTTTTCATACAGGCATACACAATGGTTACCCGAAAACACACACACACACACACACACACTCTCACACTCACAACACAGCACTCACTCTGTACCTCGGCAGAGACATCAACACTTGGAACTGCCCTCACACACTCACAAATGTGGATCTGAAACACAATACGCAAGAACACACAAATACACCCATCGACTTTTTCATACAGGCATACACAATGGTTACCCGAAAACACACACACACACACACACTGTCACACTCGCAACACAGCACTCACACTGGGCCTCGGCAGAGCCATCAACACTTGGAACTGCCCTAACATACTCACAAACGTTTTCCCGACACACACATACACAAGAAACACACACAAACACCCATGGAATTTTTCTTACAGGCGTACACAGGGGGTTCTGAAACACACACAGACACACACACTATCACACTCACAACACAGCACTCACACTGGGTCTCCAACACAGCCGTCAACACTTGGAACTGCTTTAACATAATCACAAACATGGTCCTGACACACACATATACAAATAACACACACAAACACCCATCGACGTTTTCTTGCAGGCATACACAATGGTTTCCTGCAAACACACACACACACACACACAAAAGTCACACTCACGACAGAGCACTCACATTGGATCTCCAGCAGAGCCATGAACACTTGGAATTACCTTAACATATTCACAAACGTGGTCCCGAAACACACATGCAGAAGAAACACACAAAAACACCCTACGACTTTTTCTTACAGACATACACAATGGTATCCAGCAAAACACACACACACACACACACACATACACTATCACACGCACAACACAGCACTCACACTGGGTCCCCGGCATAGCCATCAACAGTTGGAACTGCCCTAACATACTCACAAACGTGGTCCCGACACACACATACACAAGAAACACACACAAACTCCCATTGACTTTTACTTACAGTCATGCACAATGGTTTCCGCAAACACACACACACACTATCACACTCACAACACAGCATTCACACTGGCACTTGAATCTGCCCTAACATACAAACAAACGTGGTCCCGACACACACATACACAAGAAACACACACAAACTCCCATCAACATTTTGTTACAGGGAGACAGAGTGGGGTTTCCCCAAACACACACACACACACACACACACTGTCACACTAACAGCACACTATGCACACTGGGCCTCGGCAGAGCCATCAACACTTGGAACTGCCCTAACATACTCACAAACGTTTTCCCGACACACACATACACAAGAAACACACACAAACACCCATCGACTTTTTCTTACAGGCATACACAACGGTTTCCCGCGAACACACACACACACAGTCACACTTACAACACAGCACTCACAATGGGTATCCAGCAGAACCATCAACACTTGGAACTGCCCTAAAATATTGACAAATGTGGTCGCGACACACACATACACATGAAACTCACACAAACATCCATCGACTTATTCTTACAGGCATACACAATGTTTTCCCGCCAACACAAACACACACAGAAACACACACTGCCACACTCACAACACAGCATTCACACTGGCACTTGGAACTGCCACAACATACTCACATACGTGGTCCCGACACACACATACACAAGAAACACACACAAACACCCATCGACTTTTTCTTAGAAGCATACACTGTGGGGTTCCCCCAAACACACACACACACAGAGACACACACACACTATCACACTCACAACACAGCACTCTCACTGGGTCTCCAGCAGAGCCATCAACACTTGGAACTGCCCTAACATATTCACAAATGTGGTCCCGACACACACATACAGAAGAAACACACACAAACACCCATGGAATTTTTCTTTAGGCATACAGACTGGTTTCCTGCAAACACACACACAGACACGCACACACACTGTCACACTCACAACACACACTCACACTGGATATCCAGCAAACTCGTGAACACTTGGAACTGCCCTCACACACTCAGAAATGTGGATCTGAAACACTATACGCAAGAACACACAAATACACCCATTGACTTTTTCATACAGGCATACACAATGGTTACCCGAAAACACACACACACACACACACACACTCTCACACTCACAACACAGCACTCACTCTGTACCTCGGCAGAGACATCAACACTTGGAACTGCCCTCACACACTCACAAATGTGGATCTGAAACACAATACGCAAGAACACACAAATACACCCATCGACTTTTTCATACAGGCATACACAATGGTTACCTGAAAACACACACACACACACACACACTGTCACACTCGCAACACAGCACTCACACTGGGCCTCGGCAGAGCCATCAACACTTGGAACTGCCCTAACATACTCACAAACGTTTTCCCGACACACACATACACAAGAAACACACACAAACACCCATGGAATTTTTCTTACAGGCGTACACAGGGGGTTCTGAAACACACACAGACACACACACTATCACACTCACAACACAGCACTCACACTGGGTCTCCAACACAGCCGTCAACACTTGGAACTGCTTTAACATAATCACAAACATGGTCCTGACACACACATATACAAATAACACACACAAACACCCATCGACGTTTTCTTGCAGGCATACACAATGGTTTCCTGCAAACACACACACACACACACACACAAAAGTCACACTCACGACAGAGCACTCACATTGGATCTCCAGCAGAGCCATGAACACTTGGAATTACCTTAACATATTCACAAACGTGGTCCCGAAACACACATGCAGAAGAAACACACAAAAACACCCTACGACTTTTTCTTACAGACATACACAATGGTATCCAGCAAAACACACACACACACACACACATACACTATCACACGCACAACACAGCACTCACACTGGGTCCCCGGCATAGCCATCAACAGTTGGAACTGCCCTAACATACTCACAAACGTGGTCCCGACACACACATACACAAGAAACACACACAAACTCCCATTGACTTTTACTTACAGTCATGCACAATGGTTTCCGCAAACACACACACACACTATCACACTCACAACACAGCATTCACACTGGCACTTGAATCTGCCCTAACATACAAACAAACGTGGTCCCGACACACACATACACAAGAAACACACACAAACTCCCATCAACATTTTGTTACAGGGAGACAGAGTGGGGTTTCCCCAAACACACACACACACACACACACACTGTCACACTAACAGCACACTATGCACACTGGGCCTCGGCAGAGCCATCAACACTTGGAACTGCCCTAACATACTCACAAACGTTTTCCCGACACACACATACACAAGAAACACACACAAACACCCATCGACTTTTTCTTACAGGCATACACAACGGTTTCCCGCGAACACACACACACACAGTCACACTTACAACACAGCACTCACAATGGGTATCCAGCAGAACCATCAACACTTGGAACTGCCCTAAAATATTGACAAATGTGGTCGCGACACACACATACACATGAAACTCACACAAACATCCATCGACTTATTCTTACAGGCATACACAATGTTTTCCCGCCAACACAAACACACACAGAAACACACACTGCCACACTCACAACACAGCATTCACACTGGCACTTGGAACTGCCACAACATACTCACATACGTGGTCCCGACACACACATACACAAGAAACACACACAAACACCCATCGACTTTTTCTTAGAAGCATACACTGTCGGGTTCCCCCAAACACACACACACACAGAGACACACACACACTATCACACTCACAACACAGCACTCTCACTGGGTCTCCAGCAGAGCCATCAACACTTGGAACTGCCCTAACATATTCACAAATGTGGTCCCGACACACACATACAGAAGAAACACACACAAACACCCATGGAATTTTTCTTATAGGCATACAGACTGGTTTCCTGCAAACACACACACAGACACGCACACACACTGTCACACTCACAACACACACTCACACTGGATATCCAGCAAACTCGTGAACACTTGGAACTGCCCTCACACACTCAGAAATGTGGATCTGAAACACTATACGCAAGAACACAAAAATACACCCATCAACTTTTTCATACAGGCATACACAATGGTTACCCGAAAACACACACACACACACACACACTCTCACACTCACAACACAGCACTCACTCTGTACCTCGGCAGAGACATCAACACTTGGAACTGCCCTCACACACTCACAAATGTGGATCTGAAACACAATACGCAAGAACACACAAATACACCCATCGACTTTTTCATACAGGCATACACAATGGTTATCGGAAAACTAACACACACACACACTGTCACACTCGCAACACAGCCTTCACACTGGGCCTCGGCAGAGCCATCAACACTTGGAACTGCCCTAACAAACTGACACACGTTTTCCCGACACACACATACACAAGAAACACACACAAACACCCATGGAATTTTTCTTACAGTCGTACACAGGGGGTTCTGAAACACACACAGACACACACACACTATCACACTCACAACACAGCACTCACACTGGGTCTCCAACACAGCCGTCAACACTTGGAACTGCTTTAACATAATCACAAACATGGTCCTGACACACACATATACAAATAACACACACAAACACCCATCGACTTTTTCTTGCAGGCATACACAATGGTTTCCTGCAAACACACACACACACACACACACAAAAGGCACACTCACGACAGAGCACTCACATTGGATCTCCAGCAGAGCCATGAACACTTGGAATTACCTTAACATATTCACAAACGTGGTCCCGAAACACACATGCAGAAGAAACACACAAAAACACCCTACGACTTTTTCTTACAGACATACACAATGGTATCCAGCAAAACACACACACACACACACACATATACTATCACACGCACAACACAGCACTCACACTGGGTCCCCGGCATAGCCATCAACAGTTGGAACTGCCCTAACATACTCACAAACGTGGTCCCGACACACACATACACAAGAAACACACACAAACTCCCATTGACTTTTACTTACAGTCATGCACAATGGTTTCCGCAAACACACACACACACACTATCACACTCACAACACAGCATTCACACTGGCACTTGAATCTGCCCTAACATACAAACAAACGTTGTCCCGACACACACATACACAAGAAACACACACAAACAGCCATCAACTTTTTGTTACAGGCAGACAGAGTGGGGTTTCCCCAAACACACACACACACACACACACACACACACACTGTCACACTAACAGCACACTACGCACACTGGGCCTCGGCAGAGCCATCAACACTTGGAACTGCCCTAACATACTCACAAAGGTTTTCCCGACACACACATACACAAGAAACACACACAAACACCCATCGACTTTTTCTTACAGGCATACACAACGGTTTCCCGCGAACACACACACACACAGTCACCCTTACAACACAGCACTCACAATCGGTATCCAGCAGAACCATCAACACTTGGAACTGCCCTAAAATATTGACAAATGTGGTCGCGACACACACATACACATGAAACTCACACAAACATCCATCGACTTATTCTTACAGGCATACACAATGTTTAACCGCCAACACAAACACACACAGAAACACACACTGCCACACTCACAACACAGCATTCACACTGGCACTTGGAACTGCCACAACATACTCACATACGTGGTCCCGACACACACATACACAAGAAACACACACAAACACCCATCGACTTTTTCTTAGAAGCATACACTGTGGGGTTCCCCCAAACACACACACACACACAGAGACACACACACACTATCACACTCACAACACAGCACTCTCACTGGGTCTCCAGCAGAGCCATCAACACTTGGAACTGCCCTAACATATTCACAAATGTGGTCCCGACACACACATACAGAAGAAACACACACAAACACCCATGGAATTTTTCTTATAGGCATACAGACTGGTTTCCTGCAAACACACAGACAGACACGCACACACACTGTCACACTCACAACACACACTCACACTGGATATCCAGCAAACTCGTGAACACTTGGAACTGCCCTCACACACTCAGAAATGTGGATCTGAAACACAATACGCAAGAACACACAAATACACCCATCGACTTTTTCATACAGGCATACACAATGGTTACCCGAAAACACACACACACACACACACACACTCTCACACTCACAACACAGCACTCACTCTGTACCTCGGCAGAGACATCAACACTTGGAACTGCCCTCACACACTCACAAATGTGGATCTGAAACACAATACGCAAGAACACACAAATACACCCATCGACTTTTTCATACAGGCATACACAATGGTTACCGGAAAACACACACACACACACACACACTGTCACACTCGCAACACAGCCTTCACACTGGGCCTCGGCAGAGCCATCAACACTTGGAACTGCCCTAACATACTGACAAACGTTTTCCCGACACACACATACACAAGAAACACACACAAACACCCATCGACTTTTTCTTACAGGCGTACACAGGGGGTTCTGAAACACACACAGACACACACACACTATCACACTCACAACACAGCACTCACACTGGGTCTCCAACACAGCCGTCAACACTTGGAACTGCTTTAACATAATCACAAACATGGTCCTGACACACACATATACAAATAACACACACAAACACCCATCGACTTTTTCTTGCAGGCATACACAATGGTTTCCTGCAAACACACACACAAACACACACACACACACACAAAAGTCACACTCACGACAGAGCACTCACATTGGATCTCCAGCAGAGCCATGAACACTTGGAATTACCTTAACATATTCACAAACGTGGTCCCGAAACACACATGCAGAAGAAACACACAAAAACACCCTACGACTTTTTCTTACAGACATACACAATGGTATCCAGCAAAACACACACACACACACACATACACTATCACACGCACAACACAGCACTCACACTGGGTCCCCGGCATAGCCATCAACAGTTGGAACTGCCCTAACATACTCACAAACGTGGTCCCGACACACACATACACAAGAAACACACACAAACTCCCATTGACTTTTACTTACAGTCATGTACAATGGTTTCCGCAAACACACACACACACACACTATCACACTCACAACACAGCATTCACACTGGCACTTGAATCTGCCCTGACATACAAACAAACGTGGTCCCGACACACACATACACAAGAAACACACACAAACACCCATCAACATTTTGTTACAGGCAGACAGAGTGGGGTTTCCCCAAACACACACACACACACACACACACACTGTCACACTAACAGCACAGTACGCACACTGGTCCTCGGCAGAGACATCAACAATTGGAACTGCCCTAACATACTCACAAACATTTTCCCGACACACACATACACAAGAAACACACACAAACACCCATCGACTTTTTCTTACAGGCATACACAACGGTTTCCCGCGAACACACACACACACAGTCACACTTACAACACAGCACTCACAATGGGTATCCAGCAGAACCATCAACACTTGGAACTGCCCTAAAATATTGACAAATGTGGTCGCGACACACACATACACATGAAACTCACACAAACATCCATCGACTTATTCTTACAGGCATACACAATGTTTTCCCGCCAACACAAACACACACAGAAACACACACTGCCACACTCACAACACAGCATTCACACTGGCACTTGGAACTGCCACAACATACTCACATACGTGGTCCCGACACACACATACACAAGAAACACACACAAACACCCATCGACTTTTTCTTAGAAGCATACACTGTGGGGTTCCCCCAAACACACACACACACAGAGACACACACACACTATCACACTCACAACACAGCACTCTCACTGGGTCCCCAGCAGAGCCATCAACACTTGGAACTGCCCTAACATATTCACAAATGTGGTCCCGACACACACATACAGAAGAAACACACACAAACACCCATGGAATTTTTCTTATAGGCATACAGACTGGTTTCCTGCAAACACACACACAGACACGCACACACACTGTCACACTCACAACACACACTCACACTGGATATCCAGCAAACTCGTGAACACTTGGAACTGCCCTCACACACTCACAAATGTGGATCTGAAACACAATACGCAAGAACACACAAATACACCCATCGACTTTTTCATACAGGCATACACAATGGTTACCCGAAAACACACACACACACACACACACTCTCACACTCACAACACAGCACTCACTCTGTACCTCGGCAGAGACATCAACACTTGGAACTGCCCTCACACACTCACAAATGTGGATCTGAAACACAATACGCAAGAACACACAAATACACCCATCGACTTTTTCATACAGGCATACACAATGGTTATCGGAAAACTAACACACACACACACTGTCACACTCGCAACACAGCCTTCACACTGGGCCTCGGCAGAGCCATCAACACTTGGAACTGCCCTAACAAACTGACACACGTTTTCCCGACACACACATACACAAGAAACACACACAAACACCCATGGAATTTTTCTTACAGGCGTACACAGGGGGTTCTGAAACACACACAGACACACACACACTATCACACTCACAACACAGCACTCACACTGGGTCTCCAACACAGCCGTCAACACTTGGAACTGCTTTAACATAATCACAAACATGGTCCTGACACACACATATACAAATAACACACACAAACACCCATCGACTTTTTCTTGCAGGCATACACAATGGTTTCATGCAAACACACACACACACACACACACAAAAGTCACACTCACGACAGAGCACTCACATTGGATCTCCAGCAGAGCCATGAACACTTGGAATTACCTTAACATATTCACAAACGTGGTCCCGAAACACACATGCAGAAGAAACACACAAAAACACCCTACGACTTTTTCTTACAGACATACACAATGGTATCCAGCAAAACACACACACACACACACATACACTATCACACGCACAACACAGCACTCACACTGGGTCCCCGGCATAGCCATCAACAGTTGGAACTGCCCTAACATACTCACAAACGTGGTCCCGACACACACATACACAAGAAACACACACAAACTCCCATTGACTTTTACTTACAGTCATGCACAATGGTTTCCGCAAACACACACACACACACAATATCACACTCACAACACAGCATTCACACTGGCACTTGAATCTGCCCTAACATACAAACAAACGTGGTCCCGACACACACATACACAAGAAACACACAGAAACACCCATCAACATTTTGTTACAGGCAGACAGAGTGGGGTTTCCCCAAACACACACACACACACACACACTGTCACACTAACAGCACAGTACGCACACTGGGCCTCGGCAGAGCCATCAACACTTGGAACTGCCCTAACATACTCACAAACGTTTTCCCGACACACACATACACAAGAAACACACACAAACACCCATCGACTTTTTCTTACAGGCATACACAACGGTTTCCCGCGAACACACACACACAGAGTCACACTTACAACACAGCACTCACAATGGGTATCCAGCAGAACCATCAACACTTGGAACTGCCCTAAAATATTGACAAATGTGGTCGCGACACACACATACACATGAAACTCACACAAACATCCATCGACTTATTCTTACAGGCATACACAATGTTTTCCCGCCAACACAAACACACACAGAAACACACACTGCCACACTCACAACACAGCATTCACACTGGCACTTGGAACTGCCACAACATACTCACATACGTGGTCCCGACACACACATACACAAGAAACACACACAAACACCCATCGACTTTTTCTTAGAAGCATACACTGTCGGGTTCCCCCAAACACACACACACACAGAGACACACACACACTATCACACTCACAACACAGCACTCTCACTGGGTCTCCAGCAGAGCCATCAACACTTGGAACTGCCCTAACATATTCACAAATGTGGTCCCGACACACACATACAGAAGAAACACACACAAACACCCATGGAATTTTTCTTATAGGCATACAGACTGGTTTCCTGCAAACACACACACAGACACGCACACACACTGTCACACTCACAACACACACTCACACTGGATATCCAGCAAACTCGTGAACACTTGGAACTGCCCTCACACACTCAGAAATGTGGATCTGAAACACTATACGCAAGAACACACAAATACACCCATTGACTTTTTCATACAGGCATACACAATGGTTACCCGAAAACACACACACACACACACACACACACTCTCACACTCACTACACAGCTATCACTCTGTACCTCGGCAGAGACATCAACACTTGGAACTGCCCTCACACACTCAAAAATGTGGATCTGAAACACAATACGCAAGAACACACAAATACACCCATCGACTTTTTCATACAGGCATACACAATGGTTACCCGAAAACACACACACACACACACACACACTGTCACACTCGCAACACAGCACTCACACTGGGCCTCGGCAGAGCCATCAACACTTGGAACTGCCCTAACATACTCACAAACGTTTTCCCGACACACACATACACAAGAAACACACACAAACACCCATGGAATTTTTCTTACAGGCGTACACAGGGGGTTCTGAAACACACACAGACACACACACTATCACACTCACAACACAGCACTCACACTGGGTCTCCAACACAGCCGTCAACACTTGGAACTGCTTTAACATAATCACAAACATGGTCCTGACACACACATATACAAATAACACACACAAACACCCATCGACGTTTTCTTGCAGGCATACACAATGGTTTCCTGCAAACACACACACACACACACACACACACAAAAGTCACACTCACGACAGAGCACTCACATTGGATCTCCAGCAGAGCCATGAACACTTGGAATTACCTTAACATATTCACAAACGTGGTCCCGAAACACACATGCAGAAGAAACACACAAAAACACCCTACGACTTTTTCTTACAGACATACACAATGGTATCCAGCAAAACACACACACACACACACACATACACTATCACACGCACAACACAGCACTCACACTGGGTCCCCGGCATAGCCATCAACAGTTGGAACTGCCCTAACATACTCACAAACGTGGTCCCGACACACACATACACAAGAAACACACACAAACTCCCATTGACTTTTACTTACAGTCATGCACAATGGTTTCCGCAAACACACACACACTATCACACTCACAACACAGCATTCACACTGGCACTTGAATCTGCCCTAACATACAAACAAACGTGGTCCCGACACACACATACACAAGAAACACACACAAACTCCCATCAACATTTTGTTACAGGGAGACAGAGTGGGGTTTCCCCAAACACACACACACACACACACACACTGTCACACTAACAGCACACTATGCACACTGGGCCTCGGCAGAGCCATCAACACTTGGAACTGCCCTAACATACTCACAAACGTTTTCCCGACACACACATACACAAGAAACACACACAAACACCCATCGAGTTTTTCTTACAGGCATACACAACGGTTTCCCGAGAACACACACACACACAGTCACACTTACAACACAGCACTCACAATGGGTATCCAGCAGAACCATCAACACTTGGAACTGCCCTAAAATATTGACAAATGTGGTCGCGACACACACATACACATGAAACTCACACAAACATCCATCGACTTATTCTTACAGGCATACACAATGTTTTCCCGCCAACACAAACACACACAGAAACACACACTGCCACACTCACAACACAGCATTCACACTGGCACTTGGAACTGCCACAACATACTCACATACGTGGTCCCGACACACACATACACAAGAAACACACACAAACACCCATCGACTTTTTCTTAGAAGCATACACTGTGGGGTTCCCCCAAACACACACACACACAGAGACACACACACACTATCACACTCACAACACAGCACTCACTGGGTCTCCAGCAGAGCCATCAACACTTGGAACTGCCCTAACATATTCACAAATGTGGTCCCGACACACACATACAGAAGAAACACACACAAACACCCATGGAATTTTTCTTTAGGCATACAGACTGGTTTCCTGCAAACACACACACAGACACGCACACACACTGTCACACTCACAACACACACTCACACTGGATATCCAGCAAACTCGTGAACACTTGGAACTGCCCTCACACACTCAGAAATGTGGATCTGAAACACTATACGCAAGAACACACAAATACACCCATTGACTTTTTCATACAGGCATACACAATGGTTACCCGAAAACACACACACACACACACACACACTCTCACACTCACAACACAGCACTCACTCTGTACCTCGGCAGAGACATCAACACTTGGAACTGCCCTCACACACTCACAAATGTGGATCTGAAACACAATACGCAAGAACACACAAATACACCCATCGACTTTTTCATACAGGCATACACAATGGTTACCCGAAAACACACACACACACACACACACTGTCACACTCGCAACACAGCACTCACACTGGGCCTCGGCAGAGCCATCAACACTTGGAACTGCCCTAACATACTCACAAACGTTTTCCCGACACACACATACACAAGAAACACACACAAACACCCATGGAATTTTTCTTACAGGCGTACACAGGGGGTTCTGAAACACACACAGACACACACACTATCACACTCACAACACAGCACTCACACTGGGTCTCCAACACAGCCGTCAACACTTGGAACTGCTTTAACATAATCACAAACATGGTCCTGACACACACATATACAAATAACACACACAAACACCCATCGACGTTTTCTTGCAGGCATACACAATGGTTTCCTGCAAACACACACACACACACACACACAAAAGTCACACTCACGACAGAGCACTCACATTGGATCTCCAGCAGAGCCATGAACACTTGGAATTACCTTAACATATTCACAAACGTGGTCCCGAAACACACATGCAGAAGAAACACACAAAAACACCCTACGACTTTTTCTTACAGACAGACACAATGGTATCCAGCAAAACACACACACACACACACACATACACTATCACACGCACAACACAGCACTCACACTGGGTCCCCGGCATAGCCATCAACAGTTGGAACTGCCCTAACATACTCACAAACGTGGTCCCGACACACACATACACAAGAAACACACACAAACTCCCATTGACTTTTACTTACAGTCATGCACAATGGTTTCCGCAAACACACACACACACTATCACACTCACAACACAGCATTCACACTGGCACTTGAATCTGCCCTAACATACAAACAAACGTGGTCCCGACACACACATACACAAGAAACACACACAAACTCCCATCAACATTTTGTTACAGGCAGACAGAGTGGGGTTTCCCCAAACACACACACACACACACACACTGTCACACTAACAGCACACTATGCACACTGGGCCTCGGCAGAGCCATCAACACTTGGAACTGCCCTAACATACTCACAAACGTTTTCCCGACACACACATACACAAGAAACACACACAAACACCCATCGACTTTTTCTTACAGGCATACACAACGGTTTCCCGCGAACACACACACACAGAGTCACACTTACAACACAGCACTCACAATGGGTATCCAGCAGAACCATCAACACTTGGAACTGCCCTAAAATATTGACAAATGTGGTCGCGACACACACATACACATGAAACTCACACAAACATCCATCGACTTATTCTTACAGGCATACACAATGTTTTCCCGCCAACACAAACACACACAGAAACACACACTGCCACACTCACAACACAGCATTCACACTGGCACTTGGAACTGCCACAACATACTCACATACGTGGTCCCGACACACACATACACAAGAAACACACACAAACACCCATCGACTTTTTCTTAGAAGCATACACTGTCGGGTTCCCCCAAACACACACACACACAGAGACACACACACACTATCACACTCACAACACAGCACTCTCACTGGGTCTCCAGCAGAGCCATCAACACTTGGAACTGCCCTAACATATTCACAAATGTGGTCCCGACACACACATACAGAAGAAACACACACAAACACCCATGGAATTTTTCTTGTAGGCATACAGACTGGTTTCCTGCAAACACACACACAGACACGCACACACACTGTCACACTCACAACACACACTCACACTGGATATCCAGCAAACTCGTGAACACTTGGAACTGCCCTCACACACTCAGAAATGTGGATCTGAAACACTATACGCAAGAACACAAAAATACACCCATCGACTTTTTCATACAGGCATACACAATGGTTACCCGAAAACACACACACACACACACACACACACTCTCACACTCACAACACAGCACTCACTCTGTACCTCGGCAGAGACATCAACACTTGGAACTGCCCTCACACACTCACAAATGTGGATCTGAAACACAATACGCAAGAACACACAAATACACCCATCGACTTTTTCATACAGGCATACACAATGGTTATCGGAAAACTAACACACACACACACTGTCACACTCGCAACACAGCCTTCACACTGAGCCTCGGCAGAGCCATCAAAACTTGGAACTGCCCTAACAAACTGACACACGTTTTCCCGACACACACATACACAAGAAACACACACAAACACCCATGGAATTTTTCTTACAGTCGTACACAGGGGGTTCTGAAACACACACAGACACACACACACTATCACACTCACAACACAGCACTCACACTGGGTCTCCAACACAGCCGTCAACACTTGGAACTGCTTTAACATAATCACAAACATGGTCCTGACACACACATATACAAATAACACACACAAACACCCATCGACTTTTTCTTGCAGGCATACACAATGGTTTCATGCAAACACACACACACACACACACACACAAAAGTCACACTCACGACAGAGCACTCACATTGGATCTCCAGCAGAGCCATGAACACTTGGAATTACCTTAACATATTCACAAACGTGGTCCCGAAACACACATGCAGAAGAAACACACAAAAACACCCTACGACTTTTTCTTACAGACATACACAATGGTATCCAGCAAAACACACACACACACACACATACACTATCACACGCACAACACAGCACTCACACTGGGTCCCCGGCATAGCCATCAACAGTTGGAACTGCCCTAACATACTCACAAACGTGGTCCCGACACACACATACACAAGAAACACACACAAACTCCCATTGACTTTTACTTACAGTCATGCACAATGGTTTCCACAAACACACACACACACACACTATCACACTCACAACACAGCATTCACACTGGCACTTGAATCTGCCCTAACATACAAACAAACGTGGTCCCGACACACACATACACAAGAAACACACACAATCACCCATCAACATTTTGTTACAGGCAGACAGAGTGGGGTTTCCCCAAACACACACACACACACACACACACTGTCACACTAACAGCACACTACGCACACTGGGCCTCGGCAGAGCCATCAACACTTGGAACTGCCCTAACATACTCACAAACGTTCTCCCGACACACACATACACAAGAAACACACACAAACACCCATCGACTTTTTCTTACAGGCGTACACAGGGGGTTCTGAAACACACACAGACACACACACACTATCACACTCACAACACAGCACTCACACTGGGTCCCCAACACAGCCGTCAACACTTGGAACTGCTTTAACATAATCACAAACATGGTCCTGACACACACATATACAAATAACACACACAAACACCCATCGACTTTTTCTTGCAGGCATACACAATGGTTTCCTGCAAACACACACACACACACACACACAAAAGTCACACTCACGACAGAGCACTCACATTGGATCTCCAGCAGAGCCATGAACACTTGGAATTACCTTAACATATTCACAAACGTGGTCCCGAAACACACATGCAGAAGAAACACACAAAAACACCCTACGACTTTTTCTTACAGACATACACAATGGTATCCAGCAAAACACACACACACACACACACATACACTATCACACGCACAACACAGCACTCACACTGGGTCCCCGGCATAGCCATCAACAGTTGGAACTGCCCTAACATACTCACAAACGTGGTCCCAACACACACATACACAAGAAACACACACAAACTCCCATTGACTTTTACTTACAGTCATGCACAATGGTTTCCGCAAACACACACACACACTATCACACTCACAACACAGCATTCACACTGGACTTGAATCTGCCCTAACATACAAACAAACGTGGTCCCGACACACACATACACAAGAAACACACACAAACAGCCATCAACTTTTTGTTACAGGCAGACAGAGTGGGGTTTCCCCAAACACACACACACACACACACACACACACACACTGTCACACTAACAGCACACTACGCACACTGGGCCTCGGCAGAGCCATCAACACTTGGAACTGCCCTAACATACTCACAAACGTTTTCCCGACACACACATACACAAGAAACACACACAAACACCCATCGACTTTTTCTTACAGGCATACACAACGGTTTCCCGCGAACACACACACACAGTCACACTTACAACACAGCACTCACAATGGGTATCCAGCAGAACCATCAACACTTGGAACTGCCCTAAAATATTGACAAATGTGGTCGCGACACACACATACACATGAAACTCACACAAACATCCATCGACTTATTCTTACAGGCATACACAATGTTTTCCCGCCAACACAAACACACGCAGAAACACACACTGCCACACTCACAACACAGCATTCACACTGGCACTTGGAACTGCCACAACATACTCACATACGTGGTCCCGACACACATACACAAGAAACACACACAAACACCCATCGACTTTTTCTTAGAAGCATACACTGTGGGGTTCCCCCAAACACACACACACACAGAGACACACACACACTATCACACTCACAACACAGCACTCTCACTGGGTCTCCAGCAGAGCCATCAACACTTGGAACTGCCCTAACATATTCACAAATGTGGTCCCGACACACACATACAGAAGAAACACACACAAACACCCATGGAATTTTTCTTCTAGGCATACAGACTGGTTTCCTGCAAACACACACACAGACACGCACACACACTGTCACACTCACAACACGCACTCACACTGGATATCCAGCAAACTCGTGAACACTTGGAACTGCCCTCACACACTCAGAAATGTGGATCTGAAACACAATACGCAAGAACACACAAATACACCCATCGACTTTTTCATACAGGCATACACAATGGTTACCCGAAAACACACACACACACACACACTGTCACACTCACAACACAGCACTCACTCTGTACCTCGGCAGAGACATCAACAGTTGGAACTGCCCTCACACACTCACAAATATGGATCTGAAACACAATACGCAAGAACACACAAATACACCCATCGACTTTTTCATACAGGCATACACAATGGTTACCCGAAAACACACACACACACACACACACACTGTCACACTCGCAACACAGCACTCACACTGGGCCTCGGCAGAGCCATCAACACTTGGAATTGCCCTAACATACTCACAAACGTTTTCCCGACACACACATACACAAGAAACACACACAAACACCCATCGACTTTTTCTTACAGGCGTACACAGGGGGTTCTGAAACACACACAGACACACACACACTATCACACTCACAACACAGCACTCACACTGGGTCTCCAACACAGCCGTCAACACTTGGAACTGCTTTAACATAATCACAAACATGGTCCTGACACACACATATACAAATAACACACACAAACACCCATCGACTTTTTCTTGCAGGCATACACAATGGTTTCCTGCAAACACACACACACACACACACACAAAAGTCACACTCACGACAGAGCACTCACATTGGATCTCCAGCAGAGCCATGAACACTTGGAATTACCTTAACATATTCACAAACGTGGTCCCGAAACACACATGCAGAAGAAACACACAAAAACACCCTACGACTTTTTCTTACAGACATACACAATGGTATCCAGCAAAACACACACACACACACACACATATACTATCACACGCACAACACAGCACTCACACTGGGTCCCCGGCATAGCCATCAACAGTTGGAACTGCCCTAACATACTCACAAACGTGGTCCCGACACACACATACACAAGAAACACACACAAACTCCCATTGACTTTTACTTACAGTCATGCACAATGGTTTCCGCAAACACACACACACACACTATCACACTCACAACACAGCATTCACACTGGCACTTGAATCTGCCCTAACATACAAACAAACGTTGTCCCGACACACACATACACAAGAAACACACACAAACACCCATCAACTTTTTGTTACAGGCAGACAGAGTGGGGTTTCCCCAAACACACACACACACACACACACACACTGTCACACTAACAGCACACTACGCACACTGGGCCTCGGCAGAGCCATCAACACTTGGAACTGCCCTAACATACTCACAAACGTTTTCCCGACACACACATACACAAGAAACACACACAAACACCCATCGACTTTTTCTTACAGGCATACACAACGGTTTCCCGCGAACACACACACACACAGTCACACTTACAACACAGCACTCACAATGGGTATCCAGCAGAACCATCAACACTTGGAACTGCCCTAAAATATTGACAAATGTGGTCGCGACACACACATACACATGAAACTCACACAAACATCCATCGACTTATTCTTACAGGCATACACAATGTTTAACCGCCAACACAAACACACACAGAAACACACACTGCCACACTCACAACACAGCATTCACACTGGCACTTGGAACTGCCACAACATACTCACATACGTGGTCCCGACACACACATACACAAGAAACACACACAAACACCCATCGACTTTTTCTTAGAAGCATACACTGTGGGGTTCCCCCAAACACACACACACACACAGAGACACACACACACTATCACACTCACAACACAGCACTCTCACTGGGTCTCCAGCAGAGCCATCAACACTTGGAACTGCCCTAACATATTCACAAATGTGGTCCCGACACACACATACAGAAGAAACACACACAAACACCCATGGAATTTTTCTTCTAGGCATACAGACTGGTTTCCTGCAAACACACACACAGACACGCACACACACTGTCACACTCACAACACACACTCACACTGGATATCCAGCAAACTCGTGAACACTTGGAACTGCCCTCACACACTCAGAAATGTGGATCTGAAACACAATACGCAAGAACACACAAATACACCCATCGACTTTTTCATACAGGCATACACAATGGTTACCCGAAAACACACACACACACACTCTCACACTCACAACACAGCACTCACTCTGTACCTCGGCAGAGACATCAACACTTGGAACTGCCCTCACACACTCACAAATGTGGATCTGAAACACAATACGCAAGAACACACAAATACACCCATCGACTTTTTCATACAGGCATACACAATGGTTACCGGAAAACACACACACACACATACACACACACTGTCACACTCGCAACACAGCACTCACACTGGGCCTCGGCAGAGCCAACAACACTTGGAACTGCCCTAACATACTCACAAACGTTTTCCCGACACACACATACACAAGAAACACACACAAACACCCATCGACTTTTTCTTACAAGCGTACACAGGGGGTTCTGAAACACACACAGACACACACACACTATCACACTCACAACACAGCACTCACACTGGGTCTCCAACACAGCCGTCAACACTTGGAACTGCTTTAACATAATCACAAACATGGTCCTGACACACACATATACAAATAACACACACAAACACCCATCGACTTTTTCTTGCAGGCATACACAATGGTTTCCTGCAAACACACACACACACACACACACAAAAGTCACACTCACGACAGAGCACTCACATTGGATCTCCAGCAGAGCCATGAACACTTGGAATTACCTTAACATATTCACAAACGTGGTCCCGAAACACACATGCAGAAGAAACACACAAAAACACCCTACGACTTTTTCTTACAGACATACACAATGGTATCCAGCAAAACACACACACACACACACACATACACTATCACACGCACAACACAGCACTCACACTGGGTCCCCGGCATACCATCAACAGTTGGAACTGCCCTAACATACTCACAAACGTGGTCCCGACACACACATACACAAGAAACACACACAAACTCCCATTGACTTTTACTTACAGTCATGCACAATGGTTTCCGCAAACACACACACACACACACTATCACACTCACAACACAGCATTCACACTGGCACTTGAATCTGCCCTAACATACAAACAAACGTGGTCCCGACACACACATACAGAAGAAACACACACAAACACCCATCAACTTTTTGTTACAGGCAGACAGAGTGGGGTTTCCCCAAACACACACACACACACACACACACACACACTGTCACACTAACAGCACACTACGCACACTGGGCCTCGGCAGAGCCATCAACACTTGGAACTGCCCTAACATACTCACAAACGTTTTCCCGACACACACATACACAAGAAACACACACAAACACCCATCGACTTTTTCTTACAGGCATACACAACGGTTTCCTGCGAACACACACACACACAGTCACACTTACAACACAGCACTCACAATGGGTATCCAGCAGAACCATCAACACTTGGAACTGCCCTAAAATATTGACAAATGTGGTCGCGACACACACATACACATGAAACTCACACAAACATCCATCGACTTATTCTTACAGGCATACACAATGTTTTCCCGCCAACACAAACACACACAGAAACACACACTGCCACACTCACAACACAGCATTCACACTG